>NC_090930.1:287924593-288224593 GCF_040938575.1 Ambystoma mexicanum | reverse complement strand
ACACTAACGCTTTTCTGCCTGCACTACCCAAACTAATTGGAAGGTTTAAGTAATACAACACTTTGCATTCTGTGACTCATTTATTCCCAGGTACTGCCAAAATGGCAAGTTCTGACTTCTGATACTATCATACAGAAATTGAAGCAGACTTGTACTTTGGATGTTCCTAATATGCATACAGCATAGGAGGCAGATAGGAGTAATGATGACCTTTAGTTTAATGCTAACATTAGATTCCATTATCAGAAAAATTATTTAGCTGACAAGAATTGGTGGCCCTGCCCAATTCTTTTGTTACAAGTAATGTTGGCGCAACAGTGTTATGTTGTTGTTGTGTGGCCTTTTACTGACTATCTATGGACTGTGTTCCTGTTTTATACACAAATGCCAGACAAACACCGCTGGTGCATGGCCAAGCAGGTGGTTATGGAGGCCTTTGCCCGGAAGGACGGATCAGGTGTGACGCAGTTGCATGCGGCCGCTGAGGACAATATGGCTACACCATCACCAAGCCAGCAGAGGGAATGCCCATGCTCGCAGCCATTGCATCATTGAAGACATCTTTAAAACAGAATGTGGATGTGGTTATCATAGATGTCAGGCTGCTGAGGCAAGATGTGCGAGCACTGTCTGACTGGATAGGGACCGTGGAAACAAAGGTGCATGAAAACACGACTAATGTCACTGCCACCCAGGTGCAGGTGTCTGAGCTGATTGGTAAAATGCACATCCTGGAGCACCAGGTGGAAGACTCTGAGGGGAGGGCTAGGAGGAACAATATCAGGATCCTTGAGCTACCCGAAGGAGAAGAGGGGAAGGATCTGACCTCCTTAGTTGAAAATCTACTCTTGCAAGAAGTAGGCCCTGGGACGTTAACGCAGGGGTTCAAGGTGGAGAAAGCGCATAGATCGTTGGCTCAGACCCACTTCCAAGACCCTTGATTGTGAGGAGTATGAATTACAAAGATAGGAAAAGGATCCTGGCCTTCTCCAGGGATGGAGGGAGCATCGTGTGTGCATCGGCAAAGCTGACAATATATGATATGATATGATATAAGTAATTAATAACACACCTGTACACAAATGTTTCCAGGCGTGACAAGACAAGGAGGGGGAAACAGAAGGAGGACAAACAACGATCTTTCTAGGCCTGTGTGATGCAGATTGTGCAAGTACGGGAAAGAGGGGAGAGGAGAAGTGCCAAGGAGGGGTGGGGGTGAGGAGAAGTGCAGGTGACTCAATAAGTGCTGCCAGAGGGTGGCTTTGAAATTCAAAGAGAAGGGACTGTAGGGTTACAGATACATACCCTTAAGTGCTGAGGGAGACTGGAGGCAGGGCAAGGGCATATCAATGTTGGTGCATAGATGCAGGGCCACTAAAGAACGGCTGCGCAGGGCAAACATACAATATATGCTCATTTACCCTGCAAAGCTAAAGGTGCTCCACAACGACAGGCCCCACTTTTTTAATGACACTGCTGCAGGGCCCTCCTGGATGGATACATTGGGGATTGCGCAGCTCCTGGACCTGGGGAAATACACTCCGTAACACTCTGATGATAAGCAACAGATGGACAATTCTCCTACATCAGTGGCTTAGGGAAGCGTTTAAGTAGCAGAAGGCGGGAGCTGAACATTTGGAGTTTTCAGAACCTTCCAACGGGCAAGGGCAGCTGCCTTCGCTGGCTGCTGGGACTCCCCACTTGTTAATATGTTTCTGATGCCCATTTTATGCATCACGCTGCTCTATGCTTCCTTAAGTGGGAAGGAAGGGAGCAGGAGAGGCAGTGAGGCATGAGTACGAGTTATGTTACTGGGCTATTCGTTTATGATTTAGGGGAGGGTTCCTGGTTGGATTCTCCCTTTTTATTTTGTTTTCACAGTTTTTCTGAGGGCGTGTTTGCCCTGTTCATTTTAGTGTTTGGCATTTATCAACGGGGCATGGGGAGGCAAAGCACAAGGGTAGAAGACATTTTTGCAGATATTACTTTTATGACAGGGGTGAGGCGGTGCATATTTGTATGTCTGTGGCAGTATGGGATCCTGTGCCCACTGGTTGCAAGGGGGGTTTGGGGCATCCCACTTGGAGTGAGGGGGGTTTGTGGTGAACTGTGTGTCCCCTTTGGAGCGGGAAGATGGCTAGTGACCTGAAAATTGTCACGTGAAATGTTAGGGGCTTCACTATTGTTATTAAGAGACTTTAGGTGAGTGCATATCTGAGGAGGGTGGGAGTACATATTGGATTATTGCAAGAAACGCACCTTACTGCTGACAGACAAAATGTGATTGCTAGGAAGTGGTGGCAGCTGTACGGCTCTTCTTTATCGACCTACACTAGGTTGGTCCTAATGTGGGTGGCACCATCGGTCCCTTTCCAACTACTGGAGTTTAAACGTGACAATGAGGGTAGGATGGTGCTAGTACACAGGTTCATTGAAAATAGGGAGGTGTGCATTATCAACTATGCCCCCAGCAATGATGCCACAGTGTTTTTTAATTCTCTCTGCTCCAGAATGACCACTTCAGGGGCACCATGTGGATTTGGGGGGGGACTTCAACTGTACACTTAACCCTCTTATGGACAGGTCTGATGGAAAATACCAGAAGCCGTCCCCTCTGGCCAGGGCCTTGGGCTCCCTATTGCACAATCTGGAGTTAGTGGATATCTGGAGGAACTACAATGGAGGAGCTGGAAGCTACTCACATTATGTAGCACCAACAACTGCATAGATTATATTTTTACTGTGCGGGACAAGGCTGGGGAGTTCACAGCCATTGGAAATAAGGCTAGGGTCATTTCGGATCATGCCCCACTGATTGCAGTCTGGCAGAGGTCATCTCTCAGACTGCCAATCCTAACATTGCGCCTTTAGGCTGAAGCTTTGCGCAACGATGTGTTCAGGGAATATCCTGATAACATAACAGCAGACTATGTTGAGGCCAAATGGGGCAGTGTAGAGAACATCAGCATTCTATGTTCCCGCTGGTGAACCTTACAGCCTGAGCCGGAATCAGCTGCCTGACTTGGGACTGTGCTGGCACACAGATACTTTTCAACATTTTGGAGTCAACATAAGCCTCGACATGGCATCCTCCCATAGCCATAACACACAGAGGGTTTTGGACAACATTCTAAGGTCTATGTTGTTCTGGCAGCGAATGCCCCTGTCAATGGTGGGTAGATCTGCCCTCCTCAAAATGGTGGTGCTACCCCGCCTGTTATACCATTTTATCAGTATACCCTATGATATCCCCAGTTTTTTTTTTTCTGATCTGGATTCGGCTGTGCAAACATGTTAAGGGGTTGAGAAATGGAGCAGAATTGCATTTGACACCTTGCATAGAGACTTTGGTGGGGGTGGGATCTGACTGCCCCACTTCGATCTCTACTACCTGGCAGGCTAGTTGCAGTTTGTGGTGGAGTGATTGGCAGACAAAGCTACATTTGACTCAATGCTCCTGCAGCCGTTGATCGAGTGGTATTTCCTGAAGGAGGTCCTATGGGTTATAGAAACTGGTCTCTCACCCGAGCCCTGGCTCCTTCACCTGGCTAGGAACCTGTGGCAATTGGTATGGAAGATGTTGGGAGTCCCCGGCCCCTACTCTCCTAATATCCCACTTCTGGTCGGTTGCTGGAAAAAGGCCAGACCCTATAACAAGGATTAGGACCTATTGGGAGTGCCACGGGATAGTCACACTGGGAGACTTGCAAGCAGACAGGAAATTGATGGACTTTGCGACTCTGATGCAAAACACCGGCATAGATAATGGTCGATTCTTGATGTATCAGAGCCTGGTGAGGAACTTTAAAGCTAGATAGAGACTCAGAGGGGCCAGGTGCTGGAAACTATGTACAATGTGGCAGAGGGGGGGGGGCATACGGTTTCCAGATTATATGAACCGCTCTTGAATAAGAATAGTTCACCGGCACTGGGGGTACGCATGAAATGAGAGGCAGACATAGGTAGACCATTCACTAATGCAAAATGGGCACCAGCACTGATGCACACCAATAGGGTCTCAAGGAATTTTAGATTTAAGCTTGCACAGCTGTATGTCCTGCACATGGCCTACCTTACCCCATATAGGATCTCAAAGTTCAGGGGGGTGGGAGAACTGAACTGTCCTTGATGCATGCATGATGTCGCTGATTCCTTCATATGTTCTGATCCTGCCCGGTTATTGGAAGCTTTTGGCAGGCAGTGATAGATATGGTGGCCAGGGGGGGAATATCGATGCGTGCTTGGCCCACAGAGGCATGTTTGTTGGGCCGGTATCCGAGAAACACGACACATCTCACCCGGAAGAAAGACCTAATCTGTATACTGGCCAAGCACAGAATTGCAATGGCTCGGAAGTCGGCTGAGGGACCCACAATTGAGCCCTGGTGGGTGGACCTGGAGAGATGGGCACTAGCAGAATCTGTTGCCTGGCACAGAGCTATGCATAGCGGGACAGGTGAAGGGAGCAAAGATGTTGATGTCTGGGATGTACTGGTACAAGCAATGTTTCCCCCTTCTGATATGCGTCTCCTATGAGGCCACCGTTAAAGCGGGAGGTTAGACAGGGGTGGAGGAGAGCCTTAAGAGTGTCTGTGTGGACTGGGAAGATGCCCGGAGGTGATCCTGCATGGTCCACACACACAGGCGCTGTCCAGACTCTGTGCAAATAATGCACTGCTATTGGTTCAGTGTATCATTATTTGCTTCGCTCAAGGCTGCTGACCTGTACACTGGCCGGGACATTGGTATGAAATTAACACAACGCGAGGATGGCATGATGTTAAGGTGGCTTGAAGCCTGGGACCAGTACAAGTCATGCTAAGGGGGCACTGCCATGGAACATTTGGTTAAATCTCTGTTCTCTTGAATGTGACGTTATGGATCCTATTATAGTAAGTATGTAGATCATGCTGATTGAACTGGTGGCTGTGGCTCAACGGTTTCTTCCTGCGCCAGTTAGCACAGAACAGGTTGATGGGATGATGACCCTGGCGGAAGGAGTCTTGGGGAGGTGGGGGTGGGGTGGTTTGGGGTCTGGCAGTATATCGGTTTGGTGTGTGCTGCTTACTCTATGTTTACTTTGTTTTACCTTACTGGGTTGATAGTGTGCTTGTGTTCTTTCGGTTTCTAATGCCAATAAAAATATTAAAACAAAAAAGTGTGGTCCTTGGGTATGTGGGTTCCATCAGATCACCCACAGGTGCAGGGACCAGTAGGGCTAAGTCCTAATTTGTTCTCATCTGCCCACATGCTAAACAACAACTTGTTCAACAACGACTCAATGATATGGGCCTAGAAGAAGTTAAACTGTATCTCTCGGATTCAGAAAAAACCTAGTCTTCACCACGGACAGCAGCCTGTCCTTCCAGAAACCCATAGCCAAGAAAATCCAAACAGCCTGGCTCCAAATCTCCACACTTCATAAAATCAAACCCATCAACCTGCCACATGACATGCAGACTGTAGTGAAGGCTCTTGTGGTCTTGTTCGTTGATGGGGGAAATGCCCTCCTGACAGGGCTCCCAGCCACTCAGTTGGCTCCTCTAAAGGCAGTACAGCATGCTGCAGCACGTCCTATTAAGGGTGCAGGGAAATGTGACCCAATCACTCCTATCCTACACAAACTACATTGGCTTCCTCTCTGGGTCAGGATACTGTTCAAGAATGCATGTATCATCTATAAAGCAGTCACAAGTAGTACACCAGCATACCTGGCAGCTAAGCTCCACATATCTGGTGGCATACAATCCTTGCACCTCAAATCAACCATCTGGCTCGACTCACTGCTGGCCTGCAAATAGGGGACTGGCAAGCAATACTTCTCTTGCCACGCACCCAGCCTCTGGACTCTACCCCAGTATCCACTTGGGATGCCCACCCAATTCTCCAATTTCACAAATCTCTTAAAACTTGACTTTTCCAACAGCCCCTGATCGGGACCTAATCTCAATAGATGCACAGAACACAACTCACAGTACTGCATTCCTGTTGAAAGATGCCAGCCCAAACGTTGGGTACCCAAACTTGTACAGCGCTCCGCTGCTCTTGAACTATATCTGTGCTTTAACCAATAAAATAAAATGGAAAAACAAATTCCTCTGGTATTATTATGGCCCAAGTGGTGAATGTCGGTTGGAGTGATGCTGCTCTATCATAGCTAAATGATTCTGCATGTCCTCATCCCATCATTGGTTAGGGCATCTTGTTTATGTATACGCAGCCAGTGACAGAATATCACTGGGATGCAACTCTTTCATCACTTCACTGTGATTCCTATTACCTTGCCAATGGATTCCTACTGTTCTAGCAGTATACCTTTTCCGGATTCCAAAGCAGTCTTTATGCTAACCGTTTTTTACCCCAAAGGAGATCTTTTTCAGTTCTATTGGCAACTCTCCTAGTCTGTGTTTATTCAACATCCAACAAAGTTACTTTGAACATTGGCTGTCACTTTCTTCCAACAAATAAGGAAACAGCCAAACAGGAATGTTCACATCCAGGCACAGAAGAGTGGTAGTTTAGCATATAGAAGGCAATGGGTAATACATACAAGACAGAAAAGCAGTAAAAGAACAACACCATTTTACCAAACTTGTCAATAGTTGTGTGTTGGAACTGAAGAATATTCCAGGAGCTGGCTTTGAGGTGCAGGTGATAAATTATAGGAATGAAGAGACACAGCAGTAATATTACAACATATAGGAGAAAAGGAGTGGCGCTTAGTATGGATACTGGGATGGGAACACAAGCATAGGTTACAAAAAGTTAATAGGAGCATGAAACGTTTTCAAACCACACATGGATGTAAGAACTAATTCATAAAGATAATGATAACAAAAACTGCTATTGAATATGAGCAGGGCTTTCACGAAAGGTTGGGTTGGGAATTCAAGCAAAAGACTGAGAAAAAGGAAAACAAGAGTTATGCAAAAGGTAAAGGGCAACCAGACAGTAAACAAATGCAGACAGCACAACTATCAGCACCCTAGAACTAAAATTGTTGCACTTATCTACACCAGATTTTGGAGGAAAAACAAGGACTCCAAGATATGTAAGCTATCATACATTCAAGAATTGTAGTGATAAAATTCAATGCATGAAAATGAGTTGTACACTATCAGTATACTAGACAAAAGTACCACACATCCCAACAAGAGTTGATGCAGCATTAAAACAAGGCAGAGGTGCACAGAAGCAGCCACATACAGAGAGACCTGAGGCTTTAAAGAGTTCCAGGCCTGATAACAAAATAGTTTGGATTCAATCAAGGTATCATAGGATATATATGGAAAGTCTCTAACAGGAACACACGGAATGGAGTTCAAAGTAAAAAGCAAGCAGCAACAATCAGGTACAAGGCGATGTCTAGAGCCCCACAGGTTCAACTGTAGATCACTATTGAAAGAACAATGCGAAGAACAGTGAGAAAGATTATATGGGCATGTTCCATCCAGCATATCTATGTAATTAGTGTTGCAGTTGACCGCTGGCTATTGTTGCAAGAAGGAGTCATTTTGGTGCTGCACAGGAGGCTGCTCATAGAAAGAAAGAAGGTGCAGAGTGCCATACAGCAGAGTGCCCAAAGCTGAATGTTGCAGTTGACCGCTGGCTATTGTCGCAAGAAGGAATCATTTCAGTGCTACACATGGGGATGCTCATAGCATGAGTGTTGCAGTTGCCGCAGTTGAAGGAGGTGAGCAGTGTGAATCACTGAACTGTGTATAGGACAGTGCCACTCTGCACTGATTCACCTTTGCCCGTCATGTCAGAGTTCTCTTCTATGTTCCTTGCAAGAGTCTTCATACGGTTAGTCTTTTTCTTTCCTTGGAGTGAGGGCCCTGAGGTGGTCTGCAACTTTAATAAGGAAATTGGGCTCTAACATGCATGGGCATGGAAAGGGTTATCACCTGAGGAGTACCGAGCAGATGTCCTTTTACAAAGAAAGGAGTAATGTGTTGTGCAATGGGGAAGGTAGAGAATATCCTAAAAAATGCAGTGTAAGAAATCATGGCCTTCTTTTCCCCAGCACCTGCTACGTCCTACAGTGAAGTGGAACAAGTGGTGCATGCAGGTGATCACGCTGTTATTAATTCGGATGATTCTCCTGAAGAGGATACTCCTGAAACGCTATCTGTTATAGCACAGGTTCTGAATCCTTCATCCAGTGCTAGGAAAGATACTCCCCCAACTTCATACAATAGCTCTGGCTTTGAATCCTTTCGCACATCACTGCTGAATGGTTGCATCAGCTTGGAAGCGGAAATGCAAGAGTTGGAAATACCAAATCCTCATCTAAGTGCGTCACCGAATTTGCTTATCTTGCTTGAAGGAAGGAAATGAATGAACAAGTGAGCCATATAAAAGGGTCCTGTGAGGGGTCACATAGCTTCCGGCCCTTTCAGGTGGATGCTTCCTTAGGGGGAGCTCCATGGCTGCACTAAATTTAGCCCTTTAAGCTTTAGTGTGCCTCTATGACAATATTAGTATGGAGGTAAGATCCCACACAGGTGCCTTGTTAGACTTAAGATAATTGGTAAGTTCTCCAATGTTACTGCGTCTTGGGAATGGCGGTAGTGATGTTCATAATCCAGTATCGAGTGATCCCGGGAAGGCTGAGGGTGTTGATGAAGCAATAAATGGAACACAAAAGTCCTTGCGTGCTAAGAAGTACAACGGCTCGACCGTGTGTAGTCGCCCAGGATTTTAATGTGTCAACTATCACCCTCCTGTGTTGAAACTCACGTGGCTTTAAGAGATTTTTGAATCAAAGTATGGGGGATTACTTGAAAAAGTTTGAAGCAATACTGCTTAAAGAAACGTGGATGACCGATATCCCTGTTATAGATGGGTACATAATTGCAGCCAAGAAGGCAACGAAAGGAAGGTTTGGTCGCCTCTTCTGGGGTTTACTCACAACAGTAAAAACTATTGTTGGGTGGCAATCCGCAATCATTAGTTCTTCCTTTTTGGTTACTAATTTGACCATGGCTAAAGGGGAAAATGCAGCAACTGTTTTATGTTTTAAATATGTGTATTAATCTAGGGCTGGATAATGTAGAGCAGATAGTTCTGGATATAGAAGAGGTTTCAATTAGGTGGTCCACGACTCATAAGCATTCACATATAAAGGGCAACATTTTAGATTGGCTCGCTAGAGGAAATATCAAAGTGATAGATGTGGTTACGACTTCTTGTGTATGGTCGGATCACTCTTTCCTTACAGGCCTACTAGAGCTTCCATGACCCTATCATTACAAACACGAGGTACCTTGTAAGGTCTTCTGTCGAAATTACCAAACAGTGAAGACCGCAGACCTAGCTGGGTGCCTGAGTGACTTGATGTCCCAGGCTACGGATCAAGACTCTCCTAACCTTTTAGTGAAGAGTTATAACATCCACCTAAAATTGCTGCTGAACAGAATTGCCCCTCTTAAACTTAGAACTGTCAGGGAAAGTCCCAATAACCAGAAATGGTTCACCCCAGAACTTGCCTTGCTCAAACAGAGGAAAAGGCAAGCAGAACATAACTGGCTCAAAGAAAAAGTACAGACGAATAACGATGACTGGAAACTTAGGGAGACGGAATATGAACTCAAGATTATGGAGGCCAAACAAAAATGAATATGACGAACAAATTACTAAAGCAGGAAATGAAACTAAAGAGCTCTTCAAGGCTTGGGAAAAACCTACTGCCTTGAATTAGCCTATTAATCCGGATAAAGACGATTGTACTAGGGCACAAAAAGCATTTGCGGACAAAATCACATCAGTGCATGCTAGAATATGCAAGGACCTGGATCAATTAAATATGCCAGTACTTTCTAAAACGGTTGGGGTAAAAAAAAAGACCCTCTATTCCTTTTAAATTTTTCCACTGTAGCAGACAGAGGTAGCTGAATTATTGAGTGGTATGCACCCTACCAGCTAAATGTATCGTGGGGCACAGGGACTTATTTGCGCCGTTTCTTCGAAGATTTATTAATCCTTCTTTTTCACAAAGCTTGGTCCCTGCTGTCATTAAGGATGTGGTGGTTACCCCCCGCCTGAAGAAACAAGGGCTTGATCACAAGGACTATTCCAATCTCAGGCCAATAACTAATACTCCCTTTCAAATAATTCATAAAGTGGCTACTACCCAAACGCAAATCCATGTGGAGGCCATTGGCCTCCTTCATCAGAAGAATCTGCTTTTCGGCGTGCCCATGGGACCGAGAGTGCTTAGAAAGGAGTGGTTTGGGACTGCTGTTTCTTTTAGACCCATCAGCAGCTTTCGACCTCCTCAACCATAAAAGGCTACTGCATAGGTTGATTGACATTGGTTGTTTCTCAGTGAAAGCCACAGCATGGATGGAATCCTTCCTCTGTGGCTGAAACTCCAGAATCTGTTGGGGAGATGTTTCATCCGTGAGCCAATCCTGTGTGGCATTCCGCAGGGGGCTTGCGTATACCACATACTTTTTTAAACATTTACCTTAAACCATTTTGTGATGAGATAGAGGGACTAAGGGTGTTTTTCACCAATTACAAAATTGACTTTCAGCTCTCTATGGAACTGAGTGGGGATTACGCAATTGACCAGGAAAAGCTAAATAAAATCTACATGCTCATTAAAGGTTGGATGTCCTCTAACTGGCTTTGTGTAAATGCTGCAACAAATGAGCTCATGATGTACGGGTCTAATAATGCCTGTGACGGCTTAAGTCAGTAATAAAAGAGCTTCTGTGTCGACAGTTACCGGTAAGGTCAAAACACTTATCACTTTCATGGAGGCCTCGCTCAATGTGGACGCTCACGTTAACTATATAGTTAAAAACTCTAACTACTATTTAAGAGTCCTGAGACAGATCTGCCCTCTGGTCACAAAGACAAATCATGAAAAGTTTGTTTGAGCTATCATTCTACCGCGGCTCACTTACTGCAACTCACTGCTTGGTGGAGCAAGCAAGAAATGTATGAACAAGCTTCAAAAGCTTCAAAATGATGCTGCACACATAGTGTACAAAATTTGCATGTAGAGACCCAGTATCCAAGGGCCGCAGGGAACTTCTTTGGTTCCCTGTGGTAGCCAGAGTACAGTTTAAGATAATCACACTAGGCCATAAGTGTCTGTTTTAGACTTCACCGTGCTACCTGAAGGAGAAACATGAATTTTATAAACCGGTTAGAAGCCTGAGGTCCGCTGGTGCACACAGCCTAATTGTCCACCGGTACAAAGGGACTCGCGGGAATGGGCAGTCCTTTCCTACTCTGATCCCACAAGCCTGGCATGAGTTACCAGAGCATCTGCAGGAAAAAAATTATCATCTCACCTTCATGAAACTTCTGAAAGCTAGACTATTTGCCCAGACAGGCTTCTTAATGTTCGTTTTGTCTTGTTTCCTTTCTGTGCTCATTTTTCGTTCAACGTAGCGCCAGGATGCCTGAGGGTTTTGGCGCTCTAGAAAAACATAAAAATAGAAATTCAATCATCAGAGTATGTGGTGATTTGAATTGTTCCTGTCCGCAGGCAGAGGAACCATTTTCAGAGAATTATAGTAATTAAAGCACAAATGTTCTAGGACAGATTCCTCCAAACTGTGGGGCGTTCCGCTCCAGGGGGACAAGGCCACATCCCGGGGGGGTGAGGGTACGAGAGCCCAGCATGAAATGTACACACACCAAAAAATATTTTTGAGGGACTGGCCTGCAGTTGCAAATGGATATTTATTCCTTTAGTCATAGACGGTTTGAATAGTACCCAAGGGGGTGTTTCTTGTTAAAAAGTAAACAAGTTGTGATATTTAAAGAATATTTAATCAGCCGCAATAGTCAAAACTTCTAGCTGCATATTGAAGTAACGCATGAAACTGGCCCACATTGCCAAAAAAGTGGCCCATTTTGACTGGCCCACTCTAGCATTTTGCATTTTTGGTTTGGCATTGCCTTATTGCCCTACAGGCCAGTCTGAGCCTGGCGGATCATCCATAATGGGCGAGGGGGCATCCACCGAGTGGTCTCCTCACCCATTAAGGAGGAGTCGAGTAGCAAGCCCAGTGAAACACTTAGCACTCCCTCAGCTGCTTTTTCCAGCCAACTGGGTCCTCCTGGGCTGGCTGAACTGTCAAAGGGAAACACTGTTTCATCAGTTCCCCAGCTGCACATGATCACTGAGCCACGTAAGGCTGGGGGCGTTTTGCTTCGCCAGCCTTGCATAGCTCATTGGAAATGCTGGCTGGGGCACTGCATGTCTGTATTTGTGAGGGGGAGCTCCTGCGCCTCTTCGCACATATGGACGGAGCAACCTGGAGCAAGGCATTTCAGCATGCATACACAGGCCCCTGCAGAAGGTACATTTCTGTTAATTTATTTTGTATTTAAATATGTGTATGGATGCGTGCATGCTTGTGTGGTGAGTGAGTGTATGCTTATGAGGGCTTGTGTGAATGATTGATTGATGTATGAGTGTGTGTGTGTTTGTTTTGTTCAGTTGAGCTGATTTTGGCGAGTGCGGGTAGAGGGGGGACGGAGGGTTGTACAAAAAAGGCATTATAAACATTCCTTTGTTGCACAATCCCCTACTCACCTGCCAAAATCAGCTCTCCTTCCGAGGCGCTGTATAGCACAGGGGACAGGGATGGTATTGTTTTACTGGATATCTATCATATATGTCCAGTCAAAAATACCATGGGTTCCCTCTTGGCCCCCCGTCGGCTTGCATAGACACATAATCATGTTGATTGTGTTAGGCACAGTTGGGACCAAGGGACAGGGATTGTATCTTTTTACTGGACACCTATCATAAATGTCCAGTAAAATAATATCATGCCTGCCCCCTGAACCTCCCAGCGCCAATTGCACATTGTTTGGCTTTTTACCAATTTTTATTAAAGCATATACAACATTTGAACCCATTATTTTGAAAGAATTCATAGGGGAAAACCCCCCCAAACGCCCCTTGATTGGTTTGGGGACACTCGCCGAGCTCGATCGCTCTGGCATATCTGGTGGAAATATTTATGCCCCGCCACTTCAAAAATTCACCAGCAACCACTGGCGCTGTGACTGTATTGGGAGCAGCGTGGGGTAGCCCATGGACTGTGGTGGGAGCAGGTTGGGCGGGAGCCAGGAGATAGTGGTGGTAACAGGATTCGGAGAGCCCAGGTTCTGTGGTGTTTTGGGGAGAGGACAGGGACTGGGTTAGGAGTGGGATGAGGGAGTCCAGAGACTGTGATGGGAGCATTTGAGAGAGCCAGGGACTATATTGGGAGTAGGGTGCGGTGACAGCACGCGATAGTTCATAGCAATTTCGACTTACTGTTCATTTGGCATTTTTGGGGGGCCTGCCCACATTTTTGTCAGGAGTGGTGGGGCACAGGCCTAAAAAATTTGAAGACCTTTTTTCTAGGGTGTGTTGGCGGTAAGAATAAGAAGGTATAAGAATAAGAGGTATGAGGTAAAAATGGTTGATACACACTTTGACTGCGCCACCTCGGTTGTTACTTGAAAGAAATGGTCATGCGAACTAATATATATTGGTTGCGCAATTAGGGAAGTAAGGACACGTATTCGCGAACACGTTGCATCAGTTGGAAGTCAGGTTCCGACTTTGCCGCTGGCCCATCATTGGCAAACAAAACACCAATTAGAGGACAAAAAGAACCTAAGATTTATTGGCTTACAGAAAGTAAAAATGGGCAGAAGAGGAGGAAATTGGGAGCAAAAACTGAGACAGACAGAAGCAAGAATTATATGTAAATTTAGAGCGATTGATTTTGAATTAAACAAGGACAATGAGATGCTGCCCTTTTTGTGACAGCAAATGCTCATATAATGTGTATGGGATTTTATGTGAAACATAATATATTTTGTAAGAATTCTAATTACACATAGTGCTAAAGTGTATGTGTACAGATGATTATAGAAATGTAATTATGATACAGGCGGAGTCCCGCAATTTTGATGACTGCAAAGATGACTTAGGAGCCAGAAAAAGTAAGTGTTTACACCTTTGTTGAAAAATGCAAAAAGGATTCAAACGTTTTTCTGTTTGTGGACTAACACCCACTTAGTTTCTAAACAAATAAGAGATGGAAACGCAACATTTCAAATTCATATTCATATTGTATGTAACCTTACAAAAGTATGGTTAGGGATCGTGGAACAATATCAAACTAGGAAATAGTGAAAGTATACCAATTGCGCAACATCTTGATAAGAGTAGCACCATAATAACATTAAACTCATCCTTCGAGTTATTTAATTATGCCAACTGTGGTGTCACGTGTCCCGAGACGCAGGGTCACGTGACACACGGGGAAAGGAAGTGGGAAATAAAGGTATCACCGGAACTGGCGTCTTAACGCCAGTCCGGGTTTATGCAGCTACGAGTGTGGTCCTGTGATTCCTTGCTGCGCCGCCCCCGTGCATTGCGAGAACAGCGCGAGCCCCGCGCGAGGCCCTCACCTCGCATCCATCACGCCTGCCGTGCTCGGCAGGCAAACATCACACTGGCGACGAGGCGGTAAGTGGGTTGCGAGCCCCGACGACAACGGGAGCCGTCGCACCCACGGACCCGCGCTTACAACATCGTGGAGCCGGCAAGGCAGTGACGCCGGCCCCGCCCACAATCAGAGATATCCACCCGCGGCAGCGGAGAGTGGCCCCAGTACCCCAGGGCCCCAACAAGGAAGAAACAAAAAAAAAAAAAAAATGTTTTTTTCAACAACGCCCCAGGAAGCAGCCTCATCAACCCTGGCAGCCGCATCCAGCAGATATCACCACCCACATGAAAAGTGCGAGGCAATCCACGCAGACCACATGCGGCCTACCCTGCTAAGACGCCGCACGTGGGACCACGCGCTACACACACACCAGGCCTAACTGCCACAACACGGTAAGCTGCAACACAGCGCCGCAACACTGCAAAGCACAACATGTCCGACCCGACGTTTAGCCCATCAGAGACCAGCGCCAGGTCCACGTCGAGGAGGAGCCTCACTGATGAACGCACTGACCCCTCGCTAACCACGTTCATGCCACCTTTCGACCCGTTCACTAACGGAGCAGCCATCAGATGGGAAATATGGCTACAACAGTTTGAGATGCACCTTGATGCGAGAGACATTACGGCGCCCAAAAAAATGCGCACCTTTCTCCTCCTCAACATAGGATCAGCAGCCCTGCGCCTATTCAATGCCACGCCAAACAGAGGAAGCGATGCCAACTACGCCGCAGCAAAAGCCGCTCTTTCCAACATGTTTAAACCAGACCTCAACCCCGACTACGAGCGATTTCACTTCTGCATGGCAAGACAACGAGAAAAGGAGACAGTAGACAAGTTTCATGCTCGCCTTCGCGAAATGGCTGTAGGATGCGAATTTCCAGACGAGGAATTCGCCATCCGCCTCCAAATCATCAACGGCATCTCCTCTGAGAAGCTGAGGAGGGCGATACTATCGGAGAAGAATGTACGGCTATCACGCATCCTCGAGATGGCGCGACTCCGCGAACAAACAGAAGACCAGGTAGCAGTAATGGAAGCAGCCATTCAGAGGCTACCGCTAGACAACCCTGGACCAACAGAAGACGTAGCAGCTATCTCCCGACACCAAGGCACCTGCCCGAAACAGAACCCGAGAACGCAACCACAGGCGCGACCAATTGTGCAAGTGGTGCGGAGGTCCATGGCACAAAGGGGAATCCTGTCCGGCGTGGGGGTCAACATGCAGAAAATGCAACCGCCTGAACCACTATGCCGCAGTCTGCCTAAACCCACCGAACAAAAACGACAGAGACCGCGGCCATCACAAGAACCACGAAGGAAATTCGCGCCCAAAGAACCCCGCCAACCAACGCGGAGAGGGAAGGCCAGGGCAGTCGACGAATCACAAAGATCCCCAACCATGAGCGACAGCGATGAGTGTGACAGCGACTCATCCCCCGAAAGGCAAGGCAAAGAAAGGAGAAAGAAAGGGAAGAGGCGAGTACACCGAGTGCACCTAATATCAGCAGTGGACCCACGGAAATCACGACAGAAGAGGAGACCAACATGCACCATCCTCTCCAATGGAGACCCACTGAAAGTAATCATTGACACCGGTGCCACAGTAAATGTCATGCCCGTAACAGCATTCAACAGTCTCAACCCCAGACCAGAGCTCCTCAAGAGGAAAGTCAGGCTATACGCCTATGGATCAAAGAAACCCCTGCCCGTGCGAGGGTCGTTCAAATCCAACTTCGCTCACAGTAACGCCAGCTGCCGGGCACGAATATACGTAGTAGATGCTGGGTGCGAAACCCTCCTAAGCTGCAAAACAGCCGAAAAGCTAGAGCTAATACACTTCGCATTCAGTGCGCAACACGATGAACTACACGACCTCTTAGGGCGACACAAAAAACTGTTCCGAGGCATCGGGCGCCTAAAAGGGAGAACGGTCAAGCTACACATAGACCCCACCATCGAACCCAAAGCAGTACGGCACAGGCGAATCCCATTCCATCTGAGAGAGGCCGTAGAAAAGGAACTACTCAAGCTCGAAAACGCAGGAATCATCGAGAAAACATCTGGACCAACCCCGTGGGTTTCGCCGATGGTAGTAGCCCAGAAACCAAAACAACCAGGCACTGTAAGGATATGTATCGACATGCGGCTCCCCAACATAGCTATCGGCCGTGAACGCCATGTCACTCCCACCATCGACGAGCTCATCGTGGACCTCACGGGAGCGACGATCTTCAGCAAGCTCGACCTCCGGTCCGGCTATCACCAGCTGAAATTATCAAAAGAATCCAGATACATCACAACATTTTCGTCCCATCTTGGCCTGATGAGATACAAGAGACTCAACTTCGGGATATCATCGGCGGCGGAAGTATTCCAGCATGAGATCCGGAGAGTCATAACAGGACTCGAGGGGACCACAAACATCAGTGACGACATCCTCGTATATGCATCGAACAAAGACGACCACCACCAACGCCTAGCAGCAGTCCTAAAGAGACTCAAGGATGCCGGACTGACCCTCAACGCAGACAAATGCGAATTCAACAAAAAGGAACTCTGTTTCTTCGGATACATATTCAGTGCAGCAGGAGTGTCCCCAGATCCATCAAAGGTACAAGACATAAAAGGATTTAAACCACCACAATCAGCATCGGAAGTGAGAAGTTTCATGGGAATGGCCACCTACTGTGCACGGTTCATCCCTGACCTTGCAAGCATCGCCAGCCCACTCAGAGAACTAACTAAGAAAGACCAAAAGTGGGAGTGGACGGAGGTTCACCAACAGGCCTTTCAACAAATAAAAGACTCTCTGTCCGCCTCCACCACCATGGCGTTCTTCAACATAGACCGACAGACTGAACTTCTCGTCGACGCCAGCCCAGTTGGCCTAGGAGCCGTACTGACCCAAACGGACAAAGATGGCACGATATTCCCAATCGCGTTTGCCAGCAGGGCCCTCACCAAACCTGAACTAAACTACGCACATATCGAAAAAGAAGCCCTGGCTATTCTGTGGGGATGTCGCCACTTTAAAGTCTACCTGCTAGGGAAACAGGCGAAAGTCTTCACCGACCACAAGCCCCTAGTCCCGATATTCCGAGGCTCCGTCCCACATCCACCAGCCCGCATTGAAAAGTGGATGTTGCAGCTGCAACCTTACAACATTGAAGTAGAATACCGCCCAGGATCGGACAACCCGGCAGACTACCTGTCCCGCCATCCGCGGCCAACCACCGACAAAGAACAGCACCATGCAACAGAAACAGACGAACACGTCTGTCACGTGGTAGCGTGCGCCCGACCACGAGCCTTGACACTGCAGGAAGTGGTACAAGAAACAGCAGACGACAAAGTCATAAAACATACGGCCGCAGCCATACAGTCAGGAAACTGGAAGACATACCTCATGTCAATGTCTCACCGAACAACCACAGCCCAAGTCAAACTCAGAGCCCTGTTCGGCATCAGACATGAACTCTCTGTAGCCCCCGAAGGAGTAATACTGAAAGGACACAGGATCATATTGCCAGAATCCCTCGAAGACAGGGCGCTCAAGCTAGCCCACAGCGGACACCAAGGGATCGTCAAGTCGACCGCCTACCTAAAATCCCGAATGTGGATGCCAAACATGCACCAGAGAATTACTGAACTCGTAGAATCCTGCACAGCATGCCAAGCCTCACGGAGACCAGCAAACCCCGAACCAATCAGCTGCGCTCCACGAAGCCAAAAACGATGGGATGCCGTCAGTATGGACCACTGCACCATCGCAGGGGGAGGATATCTGCTAGTGGTAATAGATGAGTTTAGCAGATACCCTGTAGTAGAGCATGTTGCCTCGACAAACGCAGAAACCACCATCCTCACACTGGAGAAAATATTCGCCACACATGGTATTCCCAGGAAAATGAAAAGTGACAATGGCCCATCGTTTGCCAGTCAAGAACTAAGAGAATTTTTCAAAGAGGTCAACGTTAAACATCAACGCATCACCCCAAGATGGCCTCAAGCGAATGGTGACGCAGAGCGCTTCATGGGATCACTGAACAAGACCATCAGGATTGCCAAAGAACAAGGGCACCCCTGGTTGAAGGCCGTGTATCGATTTCTGAGGACACACCGACAAACCCCACACTCAGCCACAGGAGTCAGTCCAGCAGCCCTCATGTTTGGGGTTCCCATCCAGGCAGAACTACCGATACACCCAGACTGGACAGCGCCAGACCCAGACATCATCGAGATAGAAGCAAGACGGGAAAAACACAACGAGCGAGAAAGCATTGCTCAACGAGCACATCACAGAGAAATAAACCCGGGTGACGCAGTCCTCGTCAGGAACCGGGCACCACCGAAGAAAATGTCCCTCAATTTCAAAACACGCCCGTGGACCGTCACGACCACCAACCACAGCATGATTACGGCAACCCGCGGAAAAGAGACTGTAACCAGAAACGTCTCCCATTTCAGAAAAGTGCCCCAAGAAATGTGGGAAGAGCAACGGTCACCCCAAAGGGAAGAAGTAGTGCACTTACCCCAAAGACCCACGCCACAGCAGGTCACGGAAGCGCTGGAAGAAGCAAACGGTGAAGTGGAGGCCGCCACGGAAAACGCGCCCCGAGAAAGAAGCACCCGATACAGTCTGAGAGAAAAGCCCAGACCATCTTCCCGCCTTCAAGGGTATGTAGTAGATGAAGTAAGCCAAAGAAGACAGCAGCAGAGACAGAGACATTCACCTACTCAGAAGTAAGACTCGATATAAAATGTTGATGTTAACCCGTGAGAATTTTGCCTCCAATTTGGGGAGGAATGTGGTGTCACGTGTCCCGAGACGCAGGGTCACGTGACACACGGGGAAAGGAAGTGGGAAATAAAGGTATCACCGGAACTGGCGTCTTAACGCCAGTCCGGGTTTATGCAGCTACGAGTGTGGTCCTGTGATTCCTTGCTGCGCCGCCCCCGCGCATTGCGAGAACAGCGCGAGCCCCGCACGAGGCCCTCACCTCACATCCATCACGCCTGCCGTGCCCGGCAGGCAAACATCACACCAACATTAGATCCAAACTCTATTTTACAATCAGATAGGTTGTGTAACTAATGAATAATATGGGAGGTTGAAATGAGCAGTAATTAGAATATAATGCAATGATTGCTCTGTGAGGCTAATAATGTTATAAGATGTCCGCACGGCGAAGACAACATCAACAAGGGACTAACCAGGAAGGTTGGTATGGCAACTGATAAGCATTCCTGTAGCGCAAGGCACTGTTTCCAACAGTTACACGCCGACGCGAGGAACATGGGCAGAACGCTGACAACTAAGGTAAGCGATGGCTGCAGGACGATTTTATACGTCCGCACTACGCACTTTATCGATTCTTGCCTCAAAGGAGACCAGGTTAAATGGACAAATGGGCCAATATAGACAGAAAACACGGCCGTAGTTTACGAGTAGATAAGCAAATTATGAAAGAGCGGGGAATGTGAAACAGCATGTATTACAGATTTTGTAATTATAAACAGTTAAAAAGAGTTGAATACATACGTACTTTGATTTATTCCACAGGGATTAACCCATGACTTTTTTGTGAGATGAAATTTCGGTGAGCCACGAATTACATATTATTGTATATATTTTTTAGATAAATGGATATTAATCACGAAACCTGGAAATTTGACAGAGGTTGCGCAAAGAGGTCGTAAAATGATATTCTGTAATGTGCACAAGCAAGGTTCTTTGAATAGTTGAGTAAGTTATAAACAACACTTGACCATCTTGTAATATGGTATGGAATGCCAAGATAAAATGATAGGAATGTGCGGGTGCACGATGTTTTACTAAATGGTATGTTTCTGAATATTTAAATATGAATTATCTAGGAACATATTATGGTATAATGCTTTGTAATTACTGACTGAACACAGATTAACAATACGGAAATAAGGATAAATAAGCCTTTAGAATCTTGAATGCAATGGAATTAGAGGGTTGAATTATGTATACATTTTTTCACAGCTCAGTGATTTTTTCTTTTCACCATTATTTTGATTTTTTCTCTTTTCTCTCTTTTTCCTTTCTTCCTTTATTATATATATATATTTGTTTGTTTCACGAATTAATTCATGATATTATGTACATCTATATACATATAATTATTCATGTTATGTGTGTTAATTTGATTATAGCATTTATGGAAACACAGACGGATAGCATGATTTAGCAAGTAATTTGCCCTCAAATCAGTTTTCTGTTTTGAAAAAGGCCCTTGAGAGGCTGAAACACGTGTCAACTACAATTAATGGGCAAAGGGAGCAAACCATTAACAATGTCCAGAGGTGTGATTTGGGCTAGGTTGATGGCAGAGAGACAGAGTTTTTCCTTCCCTTTGCATTTCACGGAAATGTTGGATAATTGGCAGTTGGATGTGCAGATGGAAAAACACTGGAAGAATGGGCCTTTTTGAAGGCGGGTTAGAGTTGACTTTAATTAATTACGGCAGAAATTTGATGTGAAAGGGCCAACTGTGACCTCTTCTTATTAGAAAAGGGTGTAATTGTGATGAAGATAAGGCAGTCCCATAGGAACTGACTCAAGTTCCATAGGTTAGGTCTACTTGGTCAAAAATATTTGACCTTTTCCAAATTGACTTAATATTTTTTGGTCGCAACCCCCTCCCCACTTCCCTCCCACATTAACCTATTCCCTTATCCCATCCCATATATTTATTTTATTTTATTTGACTGAAAAAAATATCAAAGGAATTCGGTCAAATCGAAAAGGTCTACTGCCTGATTCATGGATTTATTTGCACTGAAAACGCAGATTTGCGCACCTTTCTGCCCGAAAATCCCCATACTTCAAACAGGGATTTTCGGGCAGAAAGGCGCGCAAATCAGCGTTTTTGGCGCAAATAATTCCATGAATCAGGCTGCAAATGTTTTTCGATCAAGTATGCTAATACCGTTCCATAAAATACCTACCTACATAAAGACTAATCAGGAGTTGATGTCTGTGCTTGTGGCTAAGGATGGGAGGCACACCTGTCAGGCTCTAAATGACAATAGAAATAAGCAAGTAACGTGTCAGGCCAATTGTGCTTCAGAGTTACTTCTCGTTTACATTTGAGGGAGAAAAGGGGAAAGATAGACACACTTCCACTCAGCCCTCAGCCACATGAAAATCAGCTTCAATATGTAGGACATAGAAATAGCTGTAGTTTAGATGAAGAATTCCATGGCATGCGTGCCAGATGGCGTACCTAATACATTTTTAAAACAAGATGTTATTTTCTGGGTAGATTGCAGGGCCAGCGGTGGCAGCCCTGTAGTTATGGTTAAGTTGCTCAACTCATAGAAAGAGAACTTTTGGGGCGGCGTATAACTTGCTCCCCGCAAAATGATTTTGCAAAGTTCGTTGCGGTTGCGTCCAGGGGGGCAACGTTATAGGCAGGGTCTCAAAATCTGTGGAAATCCTCATAGTGCAATGAAAGAAAAATGTTGCTTGTGCCTACAGCCCAAACCGCTCGATGGATTTTCACCAAATATTTATCAGGAGTACCAGCTTGGTCCCGAAAGCGTGCTTTTGTAAATTTTGGTGTAAATCCGTCCAGTAGTTTTGAAATAAAATTGGTAAAAAGTATGTAAAAAGAATGTGTGATATCTTGGTGTGGTCCACAGACTCATTTCCTGATTTGGAGTCCGCAGTCACCCCTTGACCAATCAGGGGGTGGCGTGACATCTGCCGACATCGTATGAACCCGCTGATTGAATAGTGAAAAACGTGAGCTGCATCATATTTTTGGGAACAGTTGCCATGTTGCATCCGTGGACAACCGCCTGTGTCAGCGGATAGCGCAGTGAGGAAAAAGTGTGGAAAACACATTTGGTGTTATTTGGTTCCGAAAGAGGGGCTGGAAAGTGTGGGGGAGTAGAATAAAGTTGATATGGAACTATTTTATATGTGAAAAAAGGGCTTGCAGGTGCCGTCGGATCCGTGGACATCACCGCTGATCGTGAAGAACGCAGTGAGAAAAAAATCTGGAAAGCACATTTGTGGTCATTTGGGTGCTGAAAGAGGGTAAGGAAAGGGCGGGGGAGTGAAATAAATTTGACATGGAGCTATTTTTTTACATGAAATAAAATGTGCAGGTGCCGACGAGTCCACGGTTACTTTTATTGTCCACTGACATATTTTGGATTCCAGGGAATTCAGGGCAAGTCTTGTTATTTGAAGGTGTATTGTACATAGTTGTTATATGTTTTAATTCGATTGTGGTGGCTGTGAGCAGTGGCCACACACACTATAGTAATATGTGTACAGTAATTATAGGTACTCTAGGGGGTGTATACCGTATTTGTAATATGGTGGAATGATATCATTGAAGGATATATGGTGTTTATGATTCTAGTACAATTGAGGATTGTGCTCATTTATCTTTCCTCTGTCTTTGACACAGTCACCCATTCTATCCTCATTGCAAGGCTACACAATACCTTTGCGGCATCACAGACTGGGCACTGGACCTGCTGACTTGTTTCCCTCGCTAACTGCTGTTCCCAGCTGCAACTGGGCTGTTTCTTCTTCACCACCTCACTATATACCTGCAACGTCCCTCAGGGTTCTATCATATTTTTGTGGCTCTTCAATATATATCTTGTCCCTCTGGCTCACCTGATCTCCTTCTTTTCTCCTCATTTCTAGTGTTATGCTGATGACACACAGCTTTCCTTGAACCTTCCCTCTACTACTTTCTCCTCCCCATGTTTCATCCCCAATTGTTTGACTGCCATCCAGGTACTGTGTGCAGCTAACAATCTCTGTCTCAATGCCAGTAAAACAGAAATCCTTCCTATTGGGACACCTGTGCCCTGTTTCCCTCCTACACTCTGGACGCCCTGCTTGGGCCCTCTAGCTTCACCATCCTGTGAAGCCAAAAAATGTGGTGTCATCTTTGACTCCTCTCTCTCCTTCACTCCTTAAATTTTTGATCTTGTCAAGAAAGCCCACTTTCAGCTTTACCTCCTTACAGGCATACTAACTTTTCACACCTTCCTCCAGAAGCTCAACATCTCTAGAGCCCTGGTGCTGTCTAGGCTGGACTACTGCAACAGTCTTTTTTATCAACCTCCCGCCTTTCTGTATGCCCCTTTAAGCTAATCCAGAATAGGGCTCTAAGACTTTTCCTTGGCCTCTAGCCCAAGGAGCGTACCTCTACAGCCCTAACATCTCTACATTGACTCCTGGTGGCTGCAAGGATAAAAAACAAGATCCTCTGTATCATTGACAAGGCTTTCTCGGGCCTGGGATTACACTATCACCAACTTTCTTTCCCTAAAAAATACTCTTCTTCTAGAGCCCTGGGCTCCTCTAACTCCAACTCTCTGCTTGTCAAACGCTTCTCCAAACAGAGAGTGGGAGGCAGGTCTCTCTCTTCGGCTGTTGCCTTTTCTTGGAACAGCCTCCCTGCCCCTCTCAGAATTGAACAGGGCTTCATTAAGTTTCAGAAACATCTCAAAACTCTGCTGTTCTCTTTCTCTTTCCCACTATCCCTTCCCTGCTAACGTAAACCACTTCTTCTGAGACTTGTGGGTTGGTTCCTCATAAACCTCACTGGTTTCAGGTCCTATATCTAGTTGACACCAGTACCTCCCCCTTTCATCACTGCCCTTGAGGGTCTACTGCCTGGCGCCTGTGCACCCCACCCTTGGGACTATTCCACCCCAGCAGTTAGCCAGTGACCTTCCACCTTGGGATCTCTTGGTACTTCCCTCCTGGGCTCCCATCAGCACTTGCCCATCCCTACTCCCCCTTCCATTCACGCGCTTCTGTCACTGCACAAGGCATATGTGCATTTGAAGGAAGGCATGGTATCAAAAGTACAACAGACACAACGAAGCATAGTTCAGGGGTGTTTATTGAACTTTGCACGGGTTGGAAAAAAATGCCTATCTAAACCTAATTCTAATGATGGGAGCAAGCTACAACCATCAAAATAAAAGAAAACGCTGTCCTAGTCAAATGCAGTCAGCTCAAAAATGGCCTATACTAAGAAACCTATTAGCAAACCCTGCTCTAAAGAACAAAAGGGGTCTGGGATGTTTCAATGTGTAAAATAGTGTGTAAAAAACAAAAAGGACCAGGTAATGTGGTATTTCAGGACTGCTGAACTGTAACTTCCCCTTCCCCATGTTTCAGCAAGGGGCACAGTGGAAGAATATAGCACCTGGAGCACACTCTGACTTCTTTGACACGAGAAGGCAGTCTCTAAGACACACTGAGACCTTTCAGCATAGTGTCTCCTTTTTGTATCATATCAAGTCTCTCTGTTTTGAGATGTCTTAGTCCATATATAATAATTTAAACCATTTTATGTTCTCTTCTTTTGTTCTCCTCTGCCAGGCTCAGACCTCTTTCTCTTTCTTCTTCTCAATGGAATCTCCCTGAATCGGGCTCAGAATCTCCTTTTCTCAGAATACACAATAGATCTCCCTCTGCCAGGCTCAGACCCTGTGTTTTAAAGAATGTTTCACACAACTCCTTTTCTCTTATCAGGGCAGACTCCCCTCAACCGGGCGTAAGTCTGCATTCCTTTCTTATCAAGGTTATATGTTCGAAGACTTTCGATTGTGCACGGTTTTCCATCTAACCAGTGCAGGACCACTTCAACACTTTCACATCTCACTGCTTTAACATCTTTCCGGGATATTCCTTCTAGAGACCTTCGAATGAGCACACACGGGTTCTGGACCACTCTGTCACAATGTATTGCTTGTATTTTAGTTTCAAAGGATCACTTCTTTCACCTCAGGGTTTCATCTGTATTCTCTATTCATCCACTTCATAGCACAGTTTGATTTATCGAATCATCATCGCTCACAGCCTTCATTTCAATGCCAACCAGTATCGCATTGTTGCCTCCAACTCACCGGCTGCACTGAGCTGCTTTGTCCACATCTGTTTCTCTCGAGTCGAGGACAATACTTCGGTGGCCGCAGCTCTTCCCTGCTTCATCTCACCAAGCAGGAGGGGCTTGGCCAGTCTGCACATGTACAACGGCAATTCTTTGTTGTTCCAGCTGCTAACTTTCTGTTCAGTTTCGACTAATCACAGGGGGACAGGGTAAAGGGTGTCTTCCTGCTTGTGGCTCCATCTGGACCTGTTCATCTTCTGCCTTCGTCCGGTTGCCAGCATGACAATCCTGCTCCATTATGCTTTTTGACTTTCTTCTCGCCTTGCACATAGTGTGCTATCATGCCCCGCCTTTCATCTGTGTGGGGAAAGGTAAAGGGATTCAGGTGTGAGTCATTACGGGTAATTCCCTGACTCTGCCTTACCCTGAGATTGGGACATGTTGTGTGGAATGGTTGGCCGTGAGTCTGTCTTCACCCAGAGTGCTCAGCCTGTATAATAGTGTTTGCGCAGGAAAGGAGGGGGGATAAGGTTCCCAGATAGCAAATTGGATGGCAAGGGGTAATAGGAAAATAGGGAAGGGGATAGCGCATCTCTACATTAGGTGCCCCTCTCCCCCGGGACCCCTCGTCCATGTGATCCTCGTGCACTGGTCTGCCCCCAGGGTCTGGATCCAATAGTCATGGCTGTGCCCTGGCCACCTGGATGACAGATCACAAGGGACTAGTCTGTGAGACACCCTCTGGTTTTTCACAGCATTTATAGCTGCACTATGTACAATTTCAGTTGATTAAGGGAAATGCAGATGCAAAGGATTTCTATTACATTGTTAAGTGGCAGTTGGTGTGTGAAAGCTTAATATGTTAATACGGTTATATGCAGAGTTTTTGGAAGTGTTTGGTGGATGAATGTGTGACTGTTCGAAAGCAGGAAATGAGGGGGTGTTACAAACATAAAAGTAAAATGGATAGAAGGGCTGTCCTGTGTTATGGTGTGCATGTGCCATGCAGGTCTTTGAATGATGCATGACCTGGAACGGGGACTGCAGAGACCGCGGATAGTCATGAAGGTCATTGATTATGGTCCTTATTGCATGCTAGAGAAAAGTATTTGGGAAAGAAATGTGTTCCTGTCCTTTGATTTTTTTCTCTAGGATACAATTGTCCATTACTTCCATTAACATACTACAAAATGCTAATGGAAATGTTGGAGAATCCTATTGATTATAACTACTTTATTGAAAAATGTAAAGAAGATAGAGTCCATTAGACTATTTTTTTAATTATATTTTTTAACTGTGAAAGGTGGTTCCTAAAGGAATCTTCTTTTGGGTGTTTTTTGATTTAGTATTTTTCTTTTGCAGGTGAGATGAGGAAGTAAACTAGAGGAGGGAAATGAGGGAAGCAGCACCAACCATAAATATGGAGCGGCAGGTGGACAGGGGAAGATGTTGGGCGTACGTGTATTCTAAGGTAGGGGGCAGTGTTTCCTGATGCTGCTTGATTACAGCCTCAAAAGCACTTTGAAGCTGTTCTCCGCTGCACAGTGGTGTGTTGCAGCATATACAGAGTACTGTTGTCTTCGAAGGATATGGATCAACATCCTCTTTTATGACTTGCAAGGTAGCTGGTGGTATCTTGTCACCCACAGTAGTAGCCTGTGTGGTGGCAGTAGCATTTGAGGAAGATGAGGTACAGGAAAACAGCCTACAACATCCTGAGAAAGGAGAAGCCTTTCTCAGAGTACCTCGGTGGTATGAGCGGGTGTGGTGGTGCATGGAGGGGGTACCAGATGAGTACTGCTTGTGTTGTCCATTACTGAGCATGATTCCACAATCAATGTATTCAACACATGTAACTAAGCCTTTGGTACCCATCGTATGGTCTTAAAGAACTGCCACACCCATGATTCTCTCTGGGTGCTAGAGGTGGGCATTTTCACAATCTCATCTTCCTCTTGATCCTCCTCTGTATCATTGTCCCTTTCCCTTTGTCCAGGCCCTGTAGCTGATGGTGGTGGTGGTGTTGGTGGCCCCTGGGGAGGAGGAATGGCCATGGCTGATGCCATTTTTAAATAGCAAGTCTACTAATACTCTTCCAAGCAGGAGCTATGTCCCAGATTGCAGATCGAAAATTAGTAAGAATGGGTCTAGGAGCTGTGGAAGTGTAAACTTTCATCTTAAAACATCATAGATGCACTTCCGAACTGTTTGCGAAGCATGGACTTGTTCACGAAGCTCTGACCGATTCGCGGACACATCATCACATAACGTGTGTGCGCACAGTCACGGTACACTGACTGGAAAGTCTGCAGTGACGTCAGATGTTTGTGAACGTCGGCAAACAAGAAACAGTGTAAGAAGTTGTAGAAAGTTGCTTGAAAGTGGGAAATGGCACAATTTTCATTTCAAACTTCAAAAATTGGCCAAAAATGCTGCTATGTTGGGGGTATGATATTAGGAAGTTGTAGCAAATAAGGGTGCACCGGTGAAAACCTATGAAATTCACTGAAAAAAAAACATTGTAAAAGGGACTGTATGGTTACAAGTACAATCGAAAACCCCCATAAATTCGCAAGTATGGTAGGCTAAGCAACCACAACTCGCGCCACCGCTATACACTGCTAAGACTAACACCCAGGAGAACAAAGATGACATCACAAATGCTGAGTTGATCGAGTCGATCATGCCTGTCTCTCGAGAAAGTTAACAGACGGGGGCATTGATACAGACCTGCTCAATATGCTGCCTTTATTCCATCCAGACAATAGTATTAAAGCTTGTCTGAATGTGGAAGGTGATTTATCCAGGGCAGTGAGGGTGGGGAAGGGGCTGAGAGAGGGGAGTGTTCTGACCCTGACTCTGTTAAATTTAAATATATCAGATTTGTGGGAAATCCAAATGAATACTGTGCTTTTTCCCCCTAGGTTGGCGGACTTGAGGGTCAAAAGTATCGCTTATACAGATGGCATATTTCTCCTGGACTAAACTCCAGTTGGACTCCAGCGAAGATTGGATAGGGTTGTGGAATATATCCTGGAAAAAGGCCTTGTTATCAACCCTGAGAAGTCAGGAATAATGTCTATTAGTAACAACAGGAAAAGCTATCATGGGCACAAGGTTGCAGAAATAGACCAGTTTATTTATCTTGGGTTTGAGTTTGCCAATAAAAAAAAAACGACTCAGGAGAGGAGAAAATCAAAGGTATTAGCCTTCACATCACTCATAAAGGTGATTTAGGCAAAGTTGTGCGCATTTTCAATGTGCCCGCGCTTCAATTTTACAGGGTTAGGGTTACTTTGGCGGTGTTATATGGCCTTGAACTCATTCATTTTAAGTGTAGAAGATAGTTTGATATGCAGGAGGGTAAATATCTAGAAGGCAGATCTTGGTTTGCATTCCTCTGTCCCCATAAGTGTTCTGAGGTTGGTACTGAGGCTTCAATCATGGTGGTCAATATATAAATGGAAGAGATTAGGCCTCTATTTTAAAATAAGAGATGGGTCGGGAAATGTGCTGTTCACCAAATCAAGCACAATGTTTCGTGCAGACTCAGATAGATATTTGTTGGAACAGAATATGACACAAGCTGAGAGAAGATATCCGACCTTCATAATCCAAACATCGTGGAGGCCAATGTGAACATTGTTGAGGGGGAGGGCAGTGCATATTTCAAAAATCCTGGGCCAAGCTGAGGCCTTGGAATGGAAAAAGGACATTACAAGTGAAACTAGGTGGAGAGGATTGTCAAACAAGTGGGTAAGTGGTAATACAAATTGTAACATGTCAGTGGGTATATATGATAAGTGGTGGAACAAAGATGAGTCTAAATAATGTTTTCTGTGATCGAGTCTAAATGTTTTCTGTCATCTAGGCCACAGCATATATGAATAAGGGTTTCTTATGTGTTCTCCAAATAGCATTGGGGGTGAGCTAGGGGTAGGAGTGAGAGGAGAGAGTGAGGTTTTAAAAGGAATTTAGTTTGCATGAAATAGAGAACTGGCTTATGACTTCCTGATTTATTTGTAAAGACTAGAAAATCAGGAGACTTTCCAGGAAACAAACCTAACAGAAATACTAGAAACAATATTGCTCAGATATAGCTGACATCCCCTAATAGTCTGGCCGACCTATCCCTGGAAATGTTATCTTGGGACATGAATGGACTTCATTTTCTGATAAAGTGATAAAGGATCCAAATGTATTTATCAAAACAGGAGGTAGAGGTAGATTTATAAAAGGAATACACATAATTCAAATAGACAAAACGCTACAGAAGGGATGTGTGAATGCCACAGCTCATTCAATCCAAAAAGGATTGCCATCTTGAAGGCAGATTGATATAAACAGAATGGTGAAATCTAGATTAAATACCTGGCTGCAATACAATAAGAGAAGCGAGGGAGCACAATCAGTGACCCAGGATTAAAGACTGGTCATAGGGTGGGAAAGAAGGGACACATCCCCCTCCTATCCAGCTGTAGCAGTTCTCAATCTACCACAAAAGACACACACCTGTGGGAGTGTCAATGGGTGGAGGGCACTGGCAGACAGAGAAGCAAGAGGAGGAGCAAGAGGTTTCCAGGGGGCCAACATCTGACTGATCCCTACAGGAACTCTTAACATGCTTGGCGATGGAACAGAGGGCATTTACAAAGCACTGTCAGGAAAAGTGACCGAAAAGCTGAAAAAGACTGTTGATGCAACTATGCTCCAAACAGCATCAGTAGGAAACATTAGGAGGAGAGCATTCGTGGGGTTGAAAACAACAACACGATGGGGGACTTTTCCAAAAACAGATGGACCTGGTTCAAAGAGGCAGTAACAGAAAGGTAATAGGGTATTTTAATGTCAGCTAAATTACTGAACAAACATGTTAATGCCAAACAAGCAAAGGGGTGGACCATCCAATGAAAAGTCATAACAACAGGTTGACAGCAAAGTAGCAGTTATTTAGAGGTTCATTCACTCACTACTTGATGATAAACAAACACTTTAGAGCAGAATGGAAACAAAAAAACTATATATTCTAGTCTTGTGACCTTGATAATACTTCTTTACCAAGATTGATAATAATTCTTGCCCATAACACAAACATTGAACACCGATAACTAAAACAATCTTACATATATAGCACTGATGCAGATGACTTTGCTACACCCCATACAGTGTATGGAAGGATACTGATCAGGACCAAATATGTCTTGAACATCCTGGATAAAGGCACAGAAATGTTCCACAGCCCCAACAGATTAGAACTAAAGTACAGAGTATAGACTTCAGTGCGATTGGAGGTCAAAAGATAGGGGTTGAATGAGGAGTAAGAAAAGGTTAAACAGGAATCTGCTGGGAAAGTCGTCATTCAGAAGGTATGTATGTCAGTAGAAGGCAGTCACTAGGAGTCTGAAAAGGAAACAGGATAAAGAAAACATCAGAGAGACTGTTGTTGAATAAGATAGGAAAGTGGGTGCACATTTTGATATGTCAGTGATCAAGTATGACAAGAGGTAGTTTACAATTGAATTTTAATTATGTGCCTTGAGCTGGCTGAAAACTATCTGGAAAATATTTGCTCATGAACTCCAGATGAATAGTTGGGAAGCAGCAAATTGTGGGATGGTTTAGGAGAAAGCAGTTACATACCCCAATGAATTGGCTACTACATGTCTGATTCTTTGGTCTAGACAGAAAATGGGAAGACCAAGAGATGGCTTCTGTGACAAAATGGCCTTGTGCCATGGCCACATGAACCTGTGAAAGATATCACCTGGTCCTCAAAACCAGCTCTAATACCTAAAACCGTATCCCCAGTCAAATTCACCCAGCCCGTTTTGGAAAGCCCACTATTTAAAAGACTACTTTTCTGAGAATTCCCCTCCACGTCCTTGGGAAAGCCAGGAATGGATTTGAGAGAGGCAACTGCAGGTTCAGGAGACACAAGTCTATGGCAGCCTTTTTGGAATGGTCTAAAGAGGACCCTGTGAAAAGGAAGGGTCCTGACAAACATAAAATCAGGACCAGTTACCAAGACCATTCTGCATGGGCATGCAGTGAAGGACTTAATCTTCAAGTATTCCTCTGAGTCATAGAGGTAAACTGTATGGCAGATCTGACAACAGTTAATTATTCAACAGCAGTACAACTATAGAGGGGGCCTAAGCAACCCACAGAAAGGCTTCCATAACCCAAAGAGGATAGTCAGAGAGAACTCACAGCCCTCTTCCAGTTGAGATGATTATTGAAATATCAATCTTTTCACTAAGTGGCAATCCCTGATTTAATGTTCTATGGTATACACTCCCACCCCACAATTCTGGGACAAGTAGCACACTGTAAATAGTTGACATTCAAATGTATTTAAATAAAAGAAACATAAAGGTGGTCTCCTTACTTTAACAAACACAAGAAAATGAGGTTAACTCACAATTTTAGTTAATGTATGGACTCAGTGGGAATACAAAGTAGACAAGCAAAAATCCCATACCATAATCTGAAAACATTAAGTGCAAGAAAATAAAGGGACACAGTCAAGTGGAAAATACACAGACTCTGGGGCAGTTGAAGAATGTTTATGTAGTTAAAACAAAATCACTGAAAACATCTTTTTTTCTATATAATACAGCGTATACAAATATTAAATGCAGCACAAATCACATAAAGACATTGATTACAAGTAGACACTGAGGGGGAGAAAGAACATCTCCCCTCATTAACAGCAGACCCAACCGATGAAAAGCAAATCAACAAACATCCATTCACAATCGAACAACACTCAAAGCAATAATGGCTAACACAATCAATAAATAATGAAGTGTCACTAACCATATAGACTGAAAAAATTGTGATTATGACCAAATGGCGCCAACCTATAACATACTGTGCGCCACTGCTCTGTAGCACGTGAAATGTGGTAATTTTACACCTGTGTGTGACTATTCAACAAACAAACAAAATTGTTTATAAAATAAATTGTTGGAATGATATGCAATATAAAGATTGTCAACTCGTGTTTCGGTCTCAGGTCATTTATTTGTCAAAAAGACCCAGCCTTTTTCAGAGAATAGAACCATCAATGTGGTAAGGTGTGCATATGTTTAATCCTCCAGCGTAGTTCAGATGCACAGAGACTCAATTTCTTACAGTTTGAAATTGGAACACGCAAAGGATTAATTGTTTGTGCATCTCTTTTCTACATCAAGAGAACAGGGGACGGCTCGTCCTCCATATCCACTGAGTTTAGAATGTTCAGCACAGAGAGGGAAAATCTGCTGCAACGTTTGTATCAATGGGCTAGAGTGATAAGGTTTACCAGGTCCATTCACTTTGGGACTTTTTGGAAGTTTGGGGCGTGCTTGATCTGTTTTAGTTGTTCCCTACACGCCTTGTTAAAGATTGCTGTGGCTTTAACTATGGGGTTCAATCAGCATTGAGGAATTTATCAACCTTTACTTTAGTGGATGCCAACCAATGGCATGCCAGAACGTTTGCAGGTCAGCAGATAATGATGCATTTGAGGTTAAGGATGCTTAAGGGTCATGACGTCATGAAGGGGGTTTGAGGGTGATGTTCCAGGAAATGTTTTTATCCAATGAGGACATGTTATGTATTTGAGCCTATCGTGCGATGACCCAATTATGTATTAGCACATCTCCAAAATTGTAAGGATTGAAAAGTATGCTAATATGAGATTTCCTTGTATACATAAACTTCTGGGTGGAGTTGAGAATGCACTACATTTCTGGTTCACAGAGCTGTTTGTTCTCCCAGTCGACTGTTAAATTAAGCTGTTTTTTTTTTGCACGTTGTACTCTTCCTTTGGATTACTTTTGTATTTTTTCTTGGATTGCCTCTGGAGGCCCATGGTCTACATTTGGAGGTCCCAGCAAGATATCCATTCTCCTTGGAGGCCTGAGAGTGCTCTCTTTCGCACTGCATGGAGAAGTGGTGCGACTCATTTAGAGCAGACAAAGCACATTCACAAGGAGGTCCGACAGACTACCGAGTTCCTGAATTGTCTGCCTGATCCCGGGGGTTTGACCACTGCTGGTGGAGGTGCAGGCCGGCGAGGAGAGAGTCAGCACCGAGAGGATTCAGATGTCCTAGAATACATGAGTGTACCAGTGCTTTAAAAGCGCGGCAGCACATTGTTGTTGTTTTTGAAATGATGGACTGTTGTATTGAGGTTGAGTTTGCTGGAATTTAGGGTTTATTAGGAGAGTCAATGTGATATAGTGTTGCAAGGTAATTTCTTGTAAGAGGAAAGATTGTTCTGTTTATTATTATTTTTTTTTAATTAGTGATAGGATGTCATAGTAGTGTGTAAGGGAGCTCTGCACTGTTTTGTTTGAGCGAGGAAAGATGATGGTATTTGTAGTGTTGTGTAAACATCTCGAGAGAGGATAGTCTTAAACTGGTTAGAGATACATGTGGGCAGCTCCCCAGTAGAGGAAGGTCAGCGTGGAATAGATTTAGAGACATTGTGTTGGCCCAAAGAGTGCATGCCAAAACCTGCATATACTATTGCAGTGTATGTGAGTATTATTTGTGGAAGGAGAATATTGTGGTTTGGAGTGTGGACGTAGGGGTGTGTATGAGAGGGGGAGGAGGGTTGAGATGAGAAGTGTGGAGGTGGGAGAGTAAGAAGTGAGGGGTATGATGTGTTGAGGTGTTGATGTGTTTTGTATGTATCTTTTATTAGCAATATCTTTGAGCCTTGTACAGGTGAAAAGTATTACGATTGACATTTTTGCCAAAAGCAGGGGCTAAATTGACCATGGAGAGTACACAACTCTGTTAGATCAGCAACAGAGGACAAGCAAATAGGAGGGGATGGGGCTGATTGTAATAATGGAGTCTCCCTTCTAGCATCTTTGTACTAAATTGCCATAATATCAAGATCAAATAATTTAATATCATTTTGAATGGGTACAGGACATGGCAGGGCAATGCTTTAAAGTGTGGCCTAGAGAAGGTATAATTGAGAGTGACATTGTTAAACACATGTATTCTTATTGGTTATCCAAGCACAAAGGGTAGAAACGGCAGAGTAGACCGAGCATTTTGACCCTGTGAAACATGTTTGAGGAAGAAAAAAGCAACCATCCACAGAACGTAGTACACCTGTCGTCGCAGGAATGATCCCATGGGCCCTGCCCCATACAGACTCTATCCCAATTTTCAACCAGTTGTGGGTACTAACCTACTACGAGTTCCTACAGCCGGGGACGTCAAAGGGGAGTAAGGAAGAGAAGGGGGTGGAACACAGGCATTAAGACACACGATCCGACAGACTCAGGCAAAACCTTGCAACTAATAGAAATAGAAGAAGGCATGCACACACAGACAGATAGATGATGTGTTAAGAGACGTGCAGGAGGAGTTGGAACTCTCCCCCATATTAAATGTTAGCCCTCAGTGGGGAAAGAGAGGGAATACGCATCAGTATGGCATTCCAAAGTTAGGCAGGAGAAGCCCAGGTGCAGCCCCTCTGGAGCCCCAGTGTCCAGGTAGATGTGCAAACAAAACAAGAGGGGTGGCAGTGGCACTACTCTGGGTCCCAGCTGCCCTAAGCTCAAACAATCCAAAGATGTTCTCCTCCTATCGCGCTTTAATGACTCTGCAATCTTCAGGGAGGCTGATTGATTGGATGGATGTGTGCAGGGTTGAATCCCTCTGGTATGTACTAGGCAGTGGCAGCAGGGAATTCTAGTAACTGTAGGGTAGAGCCAGCCAGGATCCAACTCTCACCCATTTTCAATGTTCGCCCTCAGTGGGGAGGGGAAGGGAGTAACCATCACTATGGAACTCCAAAGTTAGGCAAGAGTAGCCCAGGTGCAGCCCCTCTAAAGGCCCAGTCTCCAGGTAGATATGCAAACAAAACTAGAGGGGTGGCAGAGGCGCTACTCTGGGTCCCAGCTGCAGTAAGATAAAAACAGTCCAAAGATGTTCTCCTCCTAGCGCGCCTTCATCCCTCAACAATCTTCAGGGAGGCTGATTGGATGCAGGTGTGCAGCGTTCAATACCTCTGGTATGTACCAGGCAGTGACAGCAAGGAATTTTGGTACCTGTAGTGTAGAGCCAGCCATGATCAAACTCTCCCCATTTTCAATCTTAGCCATCAGTGGGGAGTGGGAGGGAGTAACCATCAGTATGGCACTCCAAAGTTAAGCAAAAGTATCCCAGGTGGCTGTTGGATCAAAGGAAAGGGCTTCTCCAAGTGCACAAAATGCAACATATGCAGATGTGCCAAGAACTGTGTGTCATGCAAACACCCAATAACGGGGAATATCATCCCTATTATGGATAGGAGTACATGTGAAATAGGGCATGTTGTATATGTTCTGACATGTGCATGCATAAATGGTACATTGGCAGTACAAAATGCAAATTGAAGATTATGGACCAGCAGCACGCCAGAGCCATTATGCATAAAGATGCCAACTAGCCCATGGCGAAACATTTTTCAGATTACCATCAAAGCAATATGGAAAGTTTTACATTTTTTGAGATCCATGGGATAAAAAGTGGACCCCGTGGAGGAGATAGAGAACGCATGCACTGACAAAGAGACACAGTGTATTCCAGATTTTGAAAGTTAACACCCGAATGGCAACAACATTGATGAAGAACTTTATACTTTCTTGGGACATTGAAATATGCATTTGCTTGAGCCATTTGTCTGACAATCCAAATAGCTAAGTAGAAAACCACACAAACATAAAGCTAGGTTGTAACACCACACTGTTTGAAATACAATAGAAAAGTCTAGTGTTATCATGAAAACACATATTTTAAATCTTTCTCTTTCTTGGTGGTAGTTCTATTTCTCTTTACTATTTCTTTCTTGCACTAAGCACTTTCTTTGTTACTACACAAGTGAAGGTTTGTGTCTCTGGTGGTGTAAAGGGGAAGAGAGTTGATAAACAACTGCAATATTACTAACAAAGTATGCAGTCCAACCATGTAGCATAGTTTGCAAAAAGAACAAGCCTTGGATACATGACTGTAGATATCATGAAGAATTACCCGTACTAAACAGTGTCAATGAATGAAGCACTATGCACTTTAGTCTACATGTTTACATTGGCCCAAAAATGGATAAATAGTAATTCTGTGCAAAGCACTATGCAGTTTATAGCTGTTTGCTTAGGATTGTTGCTACCATGGTCTACTTTAGATCAAGAGACAAACATGACTCAGGGCGCTGATTACAGCTTTGTAGGCAGTTAAATATTTGTTCTTATATTCGCTTTGACAAAGCATTATGCACCTTAGTTCTAGATGTTTTTATTCAGACAATAGCTGCTAACTGAAGAGATTGCACGAAGCACTATGTACTTAAAGATCCAATGTTTTTAAGATGCCTATTGCTGCTAGAATGTTTGACATCTCTGTAGAGACAAATTTGAGGCACTAGTAGTGATGTGCACATGATAGCTGACAATTGAAAAGGTCGCACTGAGTACTATGCACTTTAAAATGTACTGTTACAGCTGATGAATGATGTTAGCATGTTGCATTTTATTTAAAAGGTCAACATGTTTAATGCAGCACGCAAAATATTTGACATTGATAACAACGGGGAAGGCGAATTACAACTGCAAAGCAGCATTATAGGTCCAGATGCATTTAGAATTGTAGAATGCTCTAAGGCTAGAAACAGTCAAAGATGGCCGACATGGATTCATGCAGTTGTTGGACAAAAAAGTCAATCCTCTCTTAATGTCTATCTGTCCCCAGAACAAACCAGGTATTTTAATGTGCACTTCACATGTGGGCTAGTGTTGTGAACAAGCGGCGAGGAAGTCGTGAAACGCGGAAACGCCATTCATTTTGTCACAATGGTAGTACCAAATTCTGTTGGTTTTTTAGTTTTTTACTGTGATTGTCCTATGAAGTTATCAAATAAAGGAATAATGCTTTTTTGAATCGAAACTGTATCCTGAGAATTGTTAGTGACTAGTGACCACAGATAGTGGCGCTCACTAACTGATGTATGTTCAGTAAGAAACCAATATATATATATATATATATATATATATATATACAAAAAAAGAAGGAAAAAGAAAGCGGAATATCGGTTCCTGGACGGCAATCTTCCTCAATCATAGAAATCATCCAGACACGTTAAAAAAGGATCTCCATCAAACGTCCTTTATTTGTAAAGTATGGTGGACAAGTTGTTCAGGAGAGAACAAAACAACTACGTGTATATCAACTTACATTCCGTCAGGAGAGCCCTCTTGTCGGAAAAAGTGAGCCGCACTGCACAGTGTTAGGCGGAATCCTTTGCAGTTCCCTCTGGGACCACTGCAAAAGATTTAGGACTACAGGCGTTTGGCGGTGAATCCACTTGGTAGCAGTCTGTACCACACAGATTCACTTGGTAGCTGTGGCTGAGCAGTCAGACTTCCCTCAAGAAGAGTTGAGCAGTATGTGGAGTATGCAAAATAGGGCAATTCTTCCCAGCAAGACAAGCAAACACGCAACGAGGCTTAGTGTAAAGATATTAAAGGAGAGTTCCGGGACTTTTTTTTTATTGTCCCTACGGTTCGGCCATGTGTTTTTAAGCATAACTCGGTAGATCGTGGAAAACTTTCCTATGGACCTTACCCGACTTTTCGTCCATTAACGCACTCGAAATCAGCCGCCATTTTCTGATAATCCTATCACTTGCCGCATCGCCCTGGCTCACCTGCTTTTGCGGCACTAAATCAAATCCCCCGCCCCTGAAACAGACTTGATCAAAACATTCATATTCCCCGCCTCTATCCGTGACGTGACTGAGCTGCGTAGGCAAACGCGCCCAGGCGTCTTCTACGCGACTCCACACAGAACCAGGAAATCAACACAGATGAGCTCAAACAACACAGCGCGCCACAATTGGGAATATGAAACTGTACTTTTAAATTAAACCGCAAGATTGTAAATTTGGTAAAGTAAATTTATTTGACATCAAATGTTTTGAGAATATTCAGCGATTAGCATTTTTATTTGCACATGTTCCAAAAAGTTCAGTTTCGAGGCACACGATGTTCCTTTGCTGTACACAGGGTCTTAGATCATCTCACAATACAGCGCCACAATTCGGAATATGAAACAGTGGTTTAAAAGCAAACGGCAAGATTGTACATTTGGCAAAGTACATTTATTTGACATCAAATGTTTTGAGAATATTCAGCGATTTGCATTTTTATTTGTTCACGTTCCGAAAAGTTCGTTTCGAGGCACACGATGTTCCTTTGCTGTACACAGGGTCTTAGATAAATGAATTTTTATTTGCTCTCGATCCAAAATATTTCGTCTTGAGGCAAGCGATGTTCGTGTGCAGTAGACATGGTGTTGGTTTACGATAAAATAAGCTCTTCGGTCGCACTGATAATCGCATGGCTGTTCCAACAACGAGGCACTAGGCCACCACAACGGTCTGTATGTTGCATCTAGCCGTTAGTACCGCGTAAGGGCATACTTGTACTTGGCGATCGTCCCATAAAATGGTCAGGGTGGTAACGTTGTTCACGCGGAGAAGCAACTGGCGGTTAAAGAAGCCGTCCGCCGGTGTCTGGTACTCGTGACACATGCAGTAATGCATGATGTACCTGTTTGAAAAACATAAACAATGAAATTAGTCTCACCATCAGATCTTTATTAAAATTATTCATTTTATATATTCGGTCGGTAAATTATTTCATAGCTAGGACAGTGCAACTGGGTTTTAAACGTCAAGGGGGGGCTGTAGGATACTGAGACAGTCCCTCAGTGCAGGGGTTGACAGGGAGTGCAGGTGGAGAGTGGAAGGGCCCAGGACCGAGATCGCAGACAGTGGACCAGTTGTTGCAGGGGAGAGGGAGAGAGAAAGCAGAAGCAAAGGTTTTGAGGTGCTTCCGTAAAAGTAGACGGTTCTCCCCAAGATAGTGTGCGGTACAAAACAACATGCCACATAGAACGAACAAGTACAACTTAACCCGTCTTTAAAGCAACTGTATAGTAATTAAATTGCGGTATAAACTCATCTAAAGAGTTACTTACATTATATTTGCATTTTCCATTGCGTCTGTGCGTAGGGCAGCCCCGAAATACCACTCCTTCTATGCCGACGTTATTTCTTCTAATGAACGAACATGAAATGGCTTTCGTTTCTGAAATTATATTCATTATCGTTTCTTACGTGGTCCAGGCCTGTCAAGGTCAAAATACAATAGAACCTTATTCTGAGTCGTGGGCCATTCTGGCACCCGAGAAAAAATCAAAGCAGCTGACCTTCACTTCGAACGAGCACACATTCCAAGTTAGCTACATTCAGTGTAAGGCATTCTCACAGGACTTGAAATTTACACTCCATCTTTGCATTTTGTCTGCGTGCTTTGCAGCCACACAGAACCATAAATACGGAGAGATTCTATATTTATTGAAAAATGATTTATATTACTGTTTGGTTTAATTTAATGCGCAAATGAACAAGGGTGGAGAGACACATTGCATGTACACTGAGCAATCACTTTTATTTACACAATACATAGATACACATATTCAATGGGCCTGCGACATGAGGAGACTTGAGAGAACAGACAATCAAATTACAATCATTTAAACCGTGATGTGTATTTCTCAATGAGTTCTTCTTTAGGTGGACATGGAACAGATGCAATGTTGGGTGGCAATGCAGTTGTCCCCTGCACAGGTTCGTTCACAACTCCATTTATGTGCCTATCTAGGACGTCAACAATAAGTTTCTCAATAAACTCATATTGCATATCCTCAAACACTGGTTTGATCACCCATTGTTTACTTCTTTTAGTGAAGGCCTTATTGTAGCGAAGCGTCCCTAAAGTTCCGGTCGTCCTACTTTGTTGACGGCCAACATTATGGTTATGTGCCAAGACCGCTAAAAGAGTCCGATTTATCATGCCCTCCATGCCAAAATGCAATCGTTTTGGCCTGTACTTTAGGCACATATTGTGGAACACCTCCAAATCTCCTGTGTGGCAGAATTCCGTGAGTCCCCTCAAAGCTTTTGTTATAGTTTTATCAAATACAATCTTTTCAATGGCTTTGTGAGTGGGTGATGAAGGAATCAACCACTTCTTCTTCCGTGCCTCCTCTGTGGACAAATGGCCATGTTCACAATTGTGGAAATGTTGGTTCGTGTTCCATCGGTGAACATTTGTACAGTGTGGCATTACTGACCGCCATTTTTCCAGTAGAATTTCCAACGACCCTCCACATGTTTTTGAGCTCCACCAAAGATGGTTGCTGATTGACTTGGACCACTGTGAAATACCTTGCAATTCTTTTTTTTTACCTGCAGCCGACAATTTTTTATTGATTGATTTTGCAAGATGCCAAACGTCAAATTGGTGATTTATATTTTTGTACTGTTCTCTCATTGTCTTGGCAATTGAAACGTGTCTGTCCGTGGCTATCAGGTCGATCACCATTCCCCGCGATTGTAGTTCTTGCAATGATGCTACAAAGCCAACTTTCTCCATGGCCACTGAGGATGTACTTTGTGACACCTGCACGACCACCGAACTCACAATTTTCTTACTTTCCATGTCCTGAAAGTGGTAGGTGCAGTACTTGGCTGAAAATCCTGGGCTGTCGCACTGTCCATCACCGGCTAGCCTGAACCGTTTGCCCGCGAATGTACTATCAATAGACATTTTTTCCATTCTCCAAGCTTCGCTAATGGCTGGAAATAGATAATCGGTTTGGTATTTGTAGAACTGAGTTTTCGCAATGAAATGGATTCCCACAAACTGAAAGAAAGACTCTAATTTTTTAAAACTTGAACCACTAAAAAGTGCAGCCGCTGCACAAAGTAGATTGCCTGCTGGCAGTTGTCCCAGCATAGGTTGTGCAGACCATGTGAAAGGATGATATTTTGTACAGGTGGCATGTATTTTAAGGTTAGTGCCTCGAATTGCACGAGTCACATTAATCAATGGCTCCCCACATACTTCCCCACCTACCAAATGCCCACATTTAATCCGAATAATAATATCAATCAAACAACTATCGAATACAATGAATTTGGCCTCTTTCCTTATACTGTCACTCTGCATCCCAGCTGGTTCGGCCTGTAACGTTGAGGACATGTCACTCACATGAAAGGTAGAATCTCTGATATCGTCTTCCGCTATGTTCAGTGATATTGATGGTGTTTCATTGTCGTCTACTTCATTCTCTTCCATTGCAACATCTGTTCCTTCTCCGGCGATGGGTGAATAAAACAATTTCTTCAACTTTCTCGCCGTCTTAGTTTTTGCGGGTGTGGATTCTGTGAATTGATCTCCGACTGCATCCGAACTACCAGGAGGACATTCACTATCAATGGCTGGTGGTGGTATAGCTCCGTTGTCAATCACTTCATATTCTTCCCATTGGCACGATGCTTCTCCAGTCTCAAGTCCCTGCCAAAAGGTTTGACAAGCAACATCTCTCGTTCGCTTCACTGTCTGTGTAGATCTAGTTCGTACACCCACTCGCAACTAGAGGACAGATTGGAAAAGGGGTGTTCAGTTTAAACACAACTTACAGTATTGAACTATTAACAGTGAAAAACAACATAATATAGTGACCAGGACACTAACCTTCTTTTGCTTTCTTTTCTTTGAAACTTTCTTGCCTCGAACTTCAACATCAGGACGCTGTTGCTCCGACTCGTGTGTGCATGTCTCCACTTCCTCTTGCGCTGCAACGACTATGTTTTCCTGATAAGCACATCCATCACGCACTGACGCTCCATGGACTCCCTGAAACATAGAACTTTCATTAGTATGTATAATAATATCGAAAACACAAAATGTACTTGGGGACCAATACCCACGTACATCTCAATAGCAAAACACGAATGAACGCTTTGTGTAGAACATTCAAACGACAATTATTCACGCATTGTTGATCTAGTTAGATGGAACTGTCAAGATCCATACCTCGGGCTCCTCATAGACTTCCATTGATGATATTATTGAAGATGATGCTTCAGTAACTCCCTGAAACACAGTAATTGCATTAGTATGGTTTTCTATTTTGTTAAAAAGAACATACACTTTGTGCAGGCGTCAACGGCTCATCTAAATAGACCTGCACAAATGATCAGTTGTCTAAAATAAATAATGGATATCTAAATATGATTCGATTTGCTCGATCGTTGGAAGTGTCACCACCCAGAGATCTGCATCAACTACTAGGGGTGATGTTCTTGTAGAAGAAGCTCCGTCATCTCCCTGAAACATAGTACTTGCGTTAATAAAGAAGGAAGTATAGCGGATGTAATCACGTCATATGATCTCGCTTGATCGAGCTGTCAGTATCCATACCTCGAAATGCATAAGAACATCAAGGGACGATGTAACTGCGGTGCACACTTCTGCAAGCTGTTGCGCCGACCCGTAACTGCACGCTCCCCCTTCTTCTTGGACTAATGCTCCATCGACTCCCTGAAACATAGGACTTTCATTAGTAATGAACACAATATTGAAAAAAGAAGACACATAGGAGGGCGACGACAGAAGGACATATCAATGGCTAAAAACGAAAGAAACATTGTGTGTAACAATCACGCTACAAGAATGCAAGATCTGATGATCTCCATCGATGGAACTGTCCTGAAACGTACCTCGAGCATCTGAGTGACATCAACGGTAGTCGTCAATACGTTGGACTCCTCAGCATCTCCCTGAAAGACAGTACTTGAATTATTTTGGATAACAATAATTATAACTGAAAACAAAGACTAGAGGACGAGTACAAGGGTGTACCATTAGGTAAAATAATTACACGATAAATTAAAACTATTGATTTACATGCCTAAAACAAGTCAGTGGCAGAATAGCCTAGTAATATTACCCGATAGGCACTTGAAGTGGCTGATGACTGCAATAACGACACGGATGGAGAATCTTCCGCCTTCATATTGAGTGGATACATAAATGGGGAAATTATTGTTAGCTAATGCTACACACTACCGCAAGGCCGAGAGATAAATACGTAAACTTGACTCACCAGTGGAGGGATGTGGACGAATAGAGTGGGAATAGCGGTTGAGAGCAATTTTCGCCTCGCTCGCGGTGTGTTCTTCTTTATTAGCAATGATGTGGAGTACATGTCAGAGGTAAAGTGCCTGCTGCAGATGCGGTATCGATCACCCCTCTTGTCCGCAAAGACTTCTAGGACTCTACTTTCAAGCTCAGAGGGTGGATATCCGCAATATCGGACCCATTCTCTTATCTGATCTATTGTCTTAGGGAAAACATGCATTATAGTACCTTCAGATTTATTATGGGTCTTCGAAGGACAACCGCCAATGGAACAGGCAGGCATTGTGGAAAGTTCTGAAAAGTAAAGATCAACAATTCTCTATGAATACCAATGTGTTAAAAAATTAAATACATAAAAGGTTCAATGCAAGGTATGTTTTGGTTTTTGGAACTATACACGGTATTCACATGCGGATAAGTATTTGAATAACTTTAAAAAAATACAAAAATAATTTGACTAAACTCAGAACATGTGACTAGTTCCTTGCATGTACTGTCTTGAACGAAAAGAAATTGGACGCAAAATGAGTATGGTACATGGCCTTACCTTGACGAGCAAACAGTTAGATGCAGGGATCAGAGTAGTTTCTTGTCGTAGAACAGGGAGCAGTTCACAGGTTGCAAACTGATGAGTTTGCTCAAAGTGGTCACGGAAGTTCACAGAGACGAAGAGCAGACAACCAGCACCTTCACGGGTTGACTAGCAAAGCGCAAAGAAGTTCTCATTAGAAATATGAAGTGGGTTATAAAGAATTCGAAACAGGGGTGTGTTTGTGAATGAATGACGTGTGGGGAGATGCTTGGCAGGAGACACGGGGTCTGGCGGTAGACATGGGAACAACAACCCATGCTCTATAGACCACTTTGAAGTGTACATGGTCTTTGGCACCTCTTGGCCTTTATCGCTCCCTGACAGCTCCACTTGCCAGCGCAAGTACCCCGGTGCGAACTGCCTTTGATAGGGCGGGGGGTGGATTGGGGCGGTGGTCGTGCAGACAAGACACAGGAAGACTCGTGAATGGAGACACACTTATGTGGATTGCAGGGGGCCGTCCAGCGTGAGGGGAGATGCTTGGCAGGAGACACGGGGTCTGGCGGTAGACATGGGAACAACAACCCATGCTCTATAGACCACTTTGAAGTGTACATGGTCTTTGGCACCTCTTGGCCTTTATCGCTCCCTGACAGCTCCACTTGCCAGCGCAAGTACCCCGGTGCGAACTGCCTTTGATAGGGCGGGGGGTGGATTGGGGCGGTGGTCGTGCAGACAAGACACAGGAAGACTCGTGAATGGAGACACACTTATGTGGATTGCAGGGGGCCGTCCAGCGTGAGGGGAGATGCTTGGCAGGAGACACGGGGTCTGGCGGTAGACATGGGAACAACAACCCATGCTCTATAGACCACTTTGAAGTGTACATGGTCTTTGGCACCTCTTGGCCTTTATCGCTCCCTGACAGCTCCACTTGCCAGCGCAAGTACCCCGGTGCGAACTGCCTTTGATAGGGCGGGGGGTGGATTGGGGCGGTGGTCGTGCAGACAAGACACAGGAAGACTCGTGAATGGAGACACACTTATGTGGATTGCAGGGGGCCGTCCAGCGTGAGGGGAGATGCTTGGCAGGAGACACGGGGTCTGGCGGTAGACATGGGAACAACAACCCATGCTCTATAGACCACTTTGAAGTGTACATGGTCTTTGGCACCTCTTGGCCTTTATCGCTCCCTGACAGCTCCACTTGCCAGCGCAAGTACCCCGGTGCGGGCGGTGGTCGTGCAGACAAGACTCGTTTGCCGTAGGGCCTCACCAAGGAGAGGCCATCTAACTGCATGTAAGAGGCAGGCTGCAGGATCTAGTACATGGAAGGCAGGGGGGTGAGTTTATAAATACCTCAGCCTCCCAGGAGAATATATGGGTGAAGTTCACCCTGGAGACCCTGAACAAAGTGGTGTGGTAAGTATTTTTGGGGGAGGAGGCAAGGCCGGGAGGCTTGATGCCAACCCGCAAAATAACATATGTATGTCTGCTGCATATGGGTTCAACGGTTATGTGGATTGAAGGTGGGCGGCCAGCGTGAGGGAGGATGCTGGCCGGAGACATGTGGTGTGACAAGACAAGGCACAGGAAGACTATTCAATGGAGACACACTAGATTCATTTAAAAAATCAAAACAACCATTGTTAAAATATATGTTGGGTTTTATTTTAGATCTTAATTTCAATTGAACATAAATAATAAACATTACACATTGTAAAGTTGCGGTTGCAGCACATCCCGGGAAAAGCCGCGGTATTGTCCACTGTCGCTGGGGAAATGTTGTCTAATGGCAAGTACCGCACAGGCAGGTATTACTCTCCGAACGCGGTGTCCGAGCCTCCCGTGAAGCCACCAAGTGAAGCAACGATAGGCCACCAGCCTGTACCACCTGTGAAAATGAAAGATGCAAACTGTATTAAAATGACAACTTTCTTATCACTGTCGATTCAGGTACAAAAATGTCATTCTGCTTTGAAAAAAATTCTATCTAGAAAATGCACAACATGGAACCAATTTACATGCATTCGAATGATATGTAGATGTAGTTTTATATGTGGGAGACGACCATGAAATAGTAGTGGCATCACTGACATCACAACCAGAGTATACTTACTCGTTACTCGGATTACGCGGACGAACAGTGCCGCAAAGTTCGTGCATAAGCACCATCATCATCCTCAACACTGTCCGTGAGAGGCAGGCTTCCCTGAACTCTGGCAGCTCGGTGATGCATTGCGGACTTGGCTCGCCTTCCGAAATGTAGGCCAAGCACCCGGAATTTTCACGGCAGCAGCAGTTCTCGTCCTCAGTTGGCATTAGCTCGCAACGATTGCACGTGCACCAGGTGGAGACGCCGTCCATGCGACATGGTCCAGGCTCTTCATCCGTTGACTGGTCCTCCCAACTGCCGTCCGAATCCCCATCGTTTTCGCGTGCTTGCCTTTCCAGTAGTTCTTCCTCGGTGTACTCGGGCTCGTACATATACGGCATTATTGTAGCCATTGTGTGGTAAAGAAAGTAAAATAATTTATAGCGGTGGTACTGGTATCTGTTCACACGGGCTACAATCAACGAAGGTAGCTGACCAGAGCACAGAAACGAGTCACAGAATACTCAAAGTAACACAGCGAGAGTAATGGAATCGAAAATCTGCTGCTGTGTGTTGTGAAACGGTGTGTTTATACTTATTGAGGAAAGAGGCGTCCTGCCGTTTCCATGGCGACACTTCATTAGCTGAGGCGCAGCGATTGTTGACACGAAACGTGCTTTGGCGTTGGGAAATGGGCGGTACGCGTCTGCTGATGTCAGCCTCGGGGGCGGGGGATTTGATTTAGTGCCGCAAAAGCAGGTGAGCCAGGGCGATGCGGCAAGTGATAGGATTATCATAAAATGGCGGCTGATTTCGAGTGCGTTAATGGACGAAAAGTCGGGTAAGGTCCATAGTAAAGTTTTCCACGATCTACCGAGTTATGCTTAAAAACACATGGCCGAACCGTAGGGACAATAAAAAAAAAGTCCCGGAACTCTCCTTTAAGGTATTTATTTATAACGAAACATCTATGAAGAACACTATGGCAAATTCACGGCAAACAAATCAAACACAATTACTCTACGAAGAAGAAACAATCAATCCCCCTAGCAATATTTCGACAAGTCTAGGTTCTACCGGTACCACTTATTTTCAGACAGAGGTGTATACCTCAACCTAGATGACACTCTAATATTAGTTAGGACGGGAGAGAAAAAGATAGGCAGGTTATGAAATCAACACAGTTCAATCCTTCGCGGATAAAATGCAAGGCAGGAAGGCAAGAATCACAATAGATCGTAAAGTTCAGAGGCCAGGCCCACTCGGAGAGAGGCAAGGCGCGATGTCCCAAAAAGTCTCTAGTGGAGATGCATTCAAGTCTTTGTAGCAAATTGTTATCGGCAGATTGAACCAATTCAGAACAATAAATGAGAAAAGCTTGGAGGCGACCCAACGGAACGGAGAGGATTAAGACACCTCACTCGAACCGATCGAAAGGGAAGCCAGGCGGACACGGTGCCTTGTTGTGGAGGGCAGCTCCGGCGGGGGCAGTTGTTCCTGGTGGTGGATGCACGTCAGGTCTTTGCCAAGAGTAGAGATGATCTCATTGTCGCAGAAAAGTGAAGTCCGGTGCACCACCAGGGAAGAGACCAGCCGCGGAGTGCTCCGTCACAAGGCACCACCTTTTGGTCGCGGTACAGGGGTAGTGGCTATCCGGTTGCCGAGGAGCTCTGCACGGGCAATTCGACCACTGCGTCCTGAGGCGAATAAAAAGCAAAGGGGACTGGTTGTTCCCACCAGTCAGGGGAAGAGACTCTCCGGCAGGGAGATCTCCTCTGTCGTCGGGAAGTGGTGAGTCGTTTCCGCAGGGCTCCACCGGAGGTGTCGTCGTGCAGGTCGGCTCACCGTTACCCTCGTCGGATTCTTAGGTCCTTTGGCGACTTCTGAAGATTCAGTCCCAAAAGCCCTGCTTTTATGCAGAAAACCCCCATTCATTCAGCGTAGCTGTCAATCAACACATGCTAAGTGGTGAGCGGGGAGGCTCACCACTTGGGCCAATCACTCCAGAGTGCGACCGGAGTTGGCAAGGCAACTCGGTCCAGGGTGCCTAAACCCCCTCCCGCACCCCTGTGGTAATCCAGACAGAATGGCACCACTTTGGAGGGTCTCTGTACAGAGCCCGCCAAAAGTGGAACAAAGGGCTCGACCTTTGGTTTAGGAGTCACAGAGACGAACACAGACGCCATTTTACAAACCGACTTCTGGCAGAAAATACCATCCGATAAACTTATTTAAGATAAGTAGATCGGTGGTACGTTCGAGATTAACGAGAAAAAGTATCAATCTCCAACAATGGGACGAATCCCATTGGGTTATGTTTGGGGTCGAACATAACAAGTAGTTTCCACTGCCACCAGCCAAAACTCGACGAGGGGGGACGGGACAGTGCCCCCTCGAGTAACAGATCCAGGAGTAATCAAATTACCCCTGCTAGTATGTCCACAATAAGATGGTTTGTACTAGTTCTGTTAGTAAATGTAGGTCTAGTAAAGCCAATGGCGACTTTACATGCCCGGGGAGACAGTAGTCAGTCCCCGGGTATGGAGTCTATGGTGGAGGTCCGCTAGGACGCCCCAGTGTTACGGCACGGAGGGTGCGGTGTAACACGCATAGAAAAACATATGAGACCCTATGAAGTAAAAGACCCCATAGCCCATAGAACACATTGACATTCAAAGGAATTACACACATTCATGTCCAAGAGTGGGAGGAAAAGAGTCTCACTCTTGGCAGGATGGAAAAAAACAAACTCCCGAAATCCAGCAAAGCTGCTCAGGGACTCACTAGGTTAGGAAATTCAGCTTAAACAGAGAATTCTCCCTAACACTCGCCCCCCAGACTAAGGGACAGGAGGATTTAATCCACTCCTGGATGAATCTCATACCTCTAGTCGATGACATACATCCTAGAGAGACCATCAGCATTTTGGTGGTGACATCCTGACCTGTGCCCAATGGTGAAATCAAACCCTTGCAGGCAGATCGACCATCTCAATAGTGTTGGGTTTTCCCCTTTCATTTGCATTAACCATCTCAAGGATTGGTGGTCAGTCTGAATGACAAAAGTAGAACCTATTCCTACATTTGAAGCATCTGTCTGCACAATGAAGTGTTGGCGGTAATCAGGAGCTCTGAGTACTGGGGCTTGGCAAAGAGCCTTTTTCAGGTTTTCAAAAGCCTGATTGCACTCCTCGTTCCATTTAACCTTTTTAGAAAATTTGGGCGAGGAGATGACATTCAGTGGAGAAGCTATGGTCCCATAGTTCTCCATGAAATTCCTGTAATACCCAGTGAGGCCTAGGAAGGATCTCGCCTGGGTTTGAATAGTCGGTGTTGTCCAATTTTGCACAGCTTCAATTTTACTGAGCAGAGGCCTTATTTCTCCAACACCTACCTCATGCCCAAGATAGACTACCTTACTCTGTCCAATTTGGCATTTGCTCGCCTTTATGTTCAGATTGGCTCGTCCAAGAGCCTGCAAAACATCTCTCAGGTGGGTTACATGTTCTTCCCAGGAGTTGCTGAACACTGCAATGTCATCCAAGTATGCCATGCAGAAGTCCTCCATCCCATTCAGAACCTGGTTTACCATCCGTTGAAACGTAGCAGGTGCATTCTTCAATCCGAAAGGCATTACCTTAAACTGGTAGAGGCCAACGGGGGTAGAAAATGCAGTTTTCTCCTTGGCATGGTCTGTCAGGGCTATTTGCCAATAGCCTGACGTCAAGTCAAATGTGCTGAGGAACTTGGCGGCGCCAAGTTTATCCACCAACTCATCTGTTCTTGGCAAAGGGTGGGCATCAGTCTTGGTGACTGCATTAAGAGCTCTATAATCCACGCAGAATCTAAGTTCTTTAGATCCGGCCTTTGGTACTAACACAACTGGGCTAGACCATGGACTAGTAGAGGGCTCTATTACCCCGAGATCGAGCATCTTGCTGACCTCACCTTTGATGTGGGTTTGTACGTTTTCTGACATGCGGTATCCTCTGCTTTTGACTGGCAGACAGTCACCAGTGAGTATGTCGTGCTGGCCCCAAGGGGTCAAGCCTGGTGAAAGCGAGAACAGAGAGGCAAACTGATTCAACATAGATTTGCATTCTTCTTGTTGCTCGGGTGTCAGATTGGAGGAGAGATTTACTCCTTCAATTTTTTCATCTAAAGGGAAGCCTCTGAGGAGATCCGGAAGAGCTTCACTCTCTTCTTCTTCCTCGGATGACGCTAGAAGCAACGCCCCTACATCAGGTCGTGAGACATACGCTTTAAGTCGGTTGGTGTGAAAGACTGTCAGAGCCTCCTTGGGATTGCCCAAGTCCACCAGATAGTTAACCTCTCCGAGTTTACCCACGACTCGGAAGGGTCCCATCCACTTATCTTGCAAGGCCCTCTGCCTTGTTGGGATCATAACGAGAACGAGCTGGTCCTGAGCGAACTCAACAATGTTAGCCTTTTGATCGTGCCAGTGCTTGACCAATGCTTGCCCAGCTTTCAAGTTATCGCTTGCTTCTGTCATCATGTGCGACATTCTCCACCGGAGACCTATCACATAGTCAGTCACTCTGACTGGCTTGGGGGACGGAGCACTCTCCAACCCCTCCTTAATCAGGGCCAATGGACCTCTGACGGGATGACCATAGAGTAGTTTGAAGGGCGAGTAACCTACACCCTCCTGAGGGACTTCTCTATAAGCAAAGAGAAGGCATGGCAGTAGAAGGTCCCACTTACGCTTAAGGGGTTCCTCTAAAGCACGTATCATGCTCTTCATGGTTCGGTTGAACCGTTCTACCAACCCATTGGTTTGTGGGTGGTAAGCTGTTGAGAACTTGTAAGTAACTCCACAGGTTTTCCACATGGCTTTCATGTAGTGGGACATAAAGTTTGACCCCCTGTCAGAGATTACTTCCTTAGGAAACCTGACCCTAGTAAAAATACCAAGGAGGGCCTTAGCCACAGCCGGGGCTGTAAGAGTCCTTATAGGAATTGCCTCAGGATACCTAGTAGCATTGTCTACTACAACAAGTATAAACCTGTTGCCTGAGGATGTTGGAGGATCAAGGGGACCAACGATGTCAATCCCTACTCTCTCAAATGGGACTCCCACGACTGGGAGAGGCACTAAAGGTGCCACATTCTTGGAGCCAACCTTACCAGAGATCTGGCAGGTGTGGCAGCTCCTGCAGTGTTTTTCTACTTCGGCCCCCATCTTCGGCCAATAGAAGTAGAGAGAGAGCCTTTCCTTAGTCTTCTTGAAACTCAAGTGACCAGCCAAAGGAATCTCGTGGGCTAACTGCAAGAACTGTGGTCTGTTCTCTTGGGGTACTACAAGTCGTTTGTAGTCTCCAGGTGCAGACTCGGTTGGTTCACTGTAGAAGAGGCCATCTTCCCAGTGCAACCTATATTTCCCAGACTCTTGCCCTTCAGCCTGAGCTTCTACATGGTGGCGAAGACCTTCCAGAGTTGGACATTCTCTCTGTCCCTTACTGAAGTCTGCCCTGCTGGGTCCACCTTCCTCCAGTAAAGACTGCAGCTCAGGATGGTCAACAGGATCCAGATCTCCAATGAGTTCCTGGCCTTCCATTAGCTCTTCCTAAGAGTCTAATTCTACCACACAGGGTTGTACCTCCCACTCAGCCTCCGCTGGAGGTGGAGCTACGGGTGTAACTTTGGACAACCGCGGGGAAGTCCGTGTTGGCTGCACTGGAGTGCTGGCTGCTGGTTTCGGGATAGAAGTCTTAGGTTTCCCTTTCGCTTCTGATTTCTTGGAGACAGCGGCCGACAATTCCAGTGGAGCAGGAGTGATTTCTTTCTTCCTCATCTCCTGGAGAGGACCGCGCATGGTCCTCTCTCTTGCAGGTCTGGTTAGCTCCTATAACCGTTTACTAGGAGGTCTGGGAGTATGCGATACAACTCCGAGAGTTTTTAAATCGTTACCCAACAGTACGCGTCCTGGTACCTCATTCTGTATGCTGACAGGTATCTTCACAGTCATGTCGTTACACTGGATGAGAACTGGTAATTGGGGAAGCATCTTCACAGGCCCTCCAGCTAACTTGGTGAGGCTTTTGGGTGCCTTAGCAACATCCTCAGCCTGAAAAAACGATTTATCCACCACAGTTATGCTGGCCCCAGTGTCCCTAATGGCAGGAGCCTCCTGACCATTCACCTGGACACTGTCCTTATAATACTCTGTAGTATTATCGGGGATAGAATTATAGACATCTAAATTCTGTTGTTCCCACAACCCCAGAGATACTAAAGAAACGCTGGCTGAGACTCCAATGGGTTCGTCAGCTAGCAGTAGAAAGTTTCCACTTGCCATTTGGACTTCCTCCTCTGGAGCGAAGGCTAAGGAGACAAGCTGGACCCCTGAAGGTTTACCCTTACATCTGGGATCTCCTTTCACGTGATCAGTCGAGCCACAAACAATGCATTTACCGAATGCTTTCTGGAATGGCGGCTTGTTCTGACCTCCTTCCGGTTTGGCACCAGAAGACACACTATTCTGCTGTGGTTTTCTCGGTGGCTTACCCTTCTGGTTTTGTTTGGGGCGCTTTTTGGAATGTTATTAGAATTCTCTTTTGAGTCTTTTTTAGGCTGTTTTCCCTCATCCTTTTTCTGAGTTGCCCCAGAATCCTTATGAGTAGCCCTGTTGGCAACCCACAAGTCAGCAGCCTTAGCTAGCTCTCTGGAATCCAATTCCTTTGAATCAGCCAAGTGCTGTCTGAGCTCAGGAGAACAGGCATCACCCAGGTAGCCCAAGGGGTACCATCATGCTTTTTAAGGGTTCTAAACCTCTTAAAATACTGGGAAGGGGTCTTCCCGAATCTAGCTATTAAAGCTAGTTTCACACTTTCGTAATCTGTCTTATCCGCCTCCCCCAACTCCATTACCACATCAGTCGCAACAGGAGGGAGCCTAGAGAACAACCAGGCAAGCAAAGCATTCCCGGTGATGTCCTGGAGCCCATGATTTCAATTTCAACCAATCCAACACATCCAATCTCGGTTCATACATACCCACTAATTCCTTCGGCATCCGGGGTCTTTTGGAACTGGATCTCCTAGAGGAACCAGAGGAGAGAGAAGCATTTTCCATAGACAACTTTTTCATCTCTAACTTGTGATTAAGTTCTATTTCCCTGAGTCTTAACACAGCTTGCTTCTGCTCAGCCTGGGCATTCATCCGTCTGAACTCGAGCTCTTGGTTTTGTTCAGATTGAGCCAAGAACTGTTTGTATTCTAGTTCGAGCTTCATTTTTTCAAGTTCAAAATAAGCAGGGTTACTTGTGGGACCTGGTATGGGCCCCGTAGGCACAGCTGGTAAGGCAGATAGAGGAGCAGGGGAGACAGTTTCGTTAGCCTCTCCGTCCTCGTCAGCCTCTTCATCGCTATCATCAGAATTACGATTCAGATCAACACCATTACTGTTATCTACATTCGCTGGAGAGATTGGTTCCTCTGAACCAGTACCCAGACTTTGGTTCACCAGCAATCTCTCGATTAGTTATAACTTCTTGCCTCTTACAGGAAGATTCTCTTGCCTACAGAGAGCTCGCAGACTCTCAGTATTTTCACCTGCCAAAGACTCTTGACTGTAAGTTTCCATCGTAGACATGTTTTTTGAAAGTTCCTTTTTGTGCAAAGTTTTGTGGTTAGTTATCCTACAGTGTCGAAAAGCACTCTAAACTGTATACTCGATACAAATCCCACCGGTGCCACCAGTGTTAGGCGGAAACCTGTGCAGTTCCCTCTGGGACCACTGCAAAAGATTTAGGACTACAGGCGTTTGGCGGTGAACCCACTTGGTAGCAGTCTGTACCACACAGATTCACTTGGTAGCTGTGGCTGAGCAGTCAGACTTCCCTCAAGAAGAGTTGAGCAGTATGTGGAGTATACAAAATAGGGCAATTCTTCCCAGCAAGACAAGCAAACACGCAACGAGGCTTAGTGTAAAGATATTAAGGTATTTATTTATAACGAAACATCTATGAAAAACACTATGGCAAATTCACGGCAAACAAATCAAACACAATTACTCTACGAAGAAGAAACGATCACTCCCCCTAGCAATATTTCGACAAGTCTAGGTTCTACCGGTACCACTTATTTTTAGACAGAGGTGTATACCTCAACCTAGATGACACTCTAATATTAGTTAGGACGGGAGAGAAAAAGATAGGCAGGTTATGAAATCAACACAGTTCAATCCTTCGCGGATAAAATGCAAGGCAGGAAGGCAAGAATCACAATAGATCGTAAAGTTCAGAGCCCAGGCCCACTCGGAGAGAGGCAAGGCGCGATGTCCCAAAAAGTCTCTAGTGGAGATGCATTCAAGTCTTTGTAGCAAATTGTTATCGGCAGATTGAACCAGTTCAGAACAATAAATGAGAAAAGCTTGGAGGCGACCCAACGGAACGGAGAGGATTAAGACACCTCACTCGAACCGATCGAAAGGGAAGCCAGGCGGACACGGTACCTTGTTGTGGAGGGCAGCTCCGGCGGGGGCAGTTGTTCCTGGTGGTGGATGCACGTCGGGTCTTTGCCAAGAGTAGAGATGATCTCGTCGTGGCAGAAAAGTGAAGTCCGGTGCACCACCAGGGAAGAGACCAGCCGCGGAGTGCTCCGTCACAAGGCACCACCTTTTGATCGCGGTACAGGGGTAGTGGCTATCCGGTTGCCGAGGTGCTCTGCACGGGCAATTCGACCACTGTGTCCTGAGGCGAATAAAAAGCAAAGGGGACTGGTTGTTCCCACCAGTCAGGGGAAGAGACTCTCCGGCAGGGAGATCTCCTCTGTCGTCGGGAAGTGGTGAGTCGGTTATGCAGGGCTCCACCGGAGGTGTCGTCGTGCAGGTCAGCTCAGCGTTACCCTCGTCGGATTCTTAGGTCCTGTGGCGACTTCTGAAGATCCAGTCCCAAAAGCCCTGCTTTTATGCAGAAAACCCCCATTCATTCAGCCTAGCTGTCAATCAACACATGCTAAGTGGTGAGCGGGGAGGCTCACCACTTGGGCCAATCACTCCAGAGTGCGACCGGAGTTGGCAAGGCAACTCGGTCCAGGGTGCCTAAATCCCCTCCCACACCCCTGTGGTAATCCAGACAGAATGGCACCACTTTGGAGAGTCTCTGTACAGAGCCCGCCAAAAGTGGAACAAAGGGCTCGACCTTTGGTTTAGGAGTCACAGAGACGAACACAGATGCCATTTTACAAACCGAGTTCTGGCAGAAAATACCATCCGATAAACTTATTTAATATAAGTAGATCGGTGGTACGTTCGAGATTAACGAGAAAAAGTATCAATCTCCAACAATGGGACGAATCCCATAGGGTTATGTTCGGGGTCGAACATAACAAGTAGTTTCCACTGCCACCAGTCAAAACTCGACGAGGGGGGATGGGACAGTGCCCCCTCGAGTAACAGATCCAGGAGTAAACGAATTACCGCTACTAGTACGTCCACAATAAGATGGTTTGTACTAGTTCTGTTAGTAAATTTAGGTCTAGTAAAGCCAATGGTGACTTTACATGCCCGGGGAGACAGTAGTCAGTCCCCGGGTATGGAGTCTATGGTGGAGGTCCGCTAGGACACCCCAGTGTTACGGCACGAAGGGTGCGGTGTAACACGCATAGAAAAACATATGAGACCCTATGGAGTAAAAGACCCCATAGCCCAGAGAACACATTGACATTCAAAGGAATTACACACATTCATGTCCAAGAGTGGGAGGAAAAGAGTCTCACTCTTGGCAGGATGGAAAAAAACAAACTCCCGAAATCCAGCAAAGCTGCTCGGGGACTCACTAGGTTAGGAAATTCAACTTAAACAGAGAATTCTCCCTAACACTCGCCCCCCAGACTAAGGAACAGGAGGATTTAATCCACTCCTGGATGAATCTCATACCTCTAGTCGATGACATACATCCTAGTGAGACCATCAGCATTTTGGTGGTGACATCCTGACCTGTGCCAAATGGTGAAATCAAACCCTTGCAGGCAGATCGACCATCTCAATAGTGTTGGGTTTTCCCCTTTCATTTGCATTAACCATCTCAAGGATTCGTGCTCAGTCTGAATGACTAAAGTAGAACCTATTCCTACATTTGAAGCATCTGTCTGCACAATGAAGTGTTGGCGGTAATCAGGAGCTCTGAGTACTGGGGCTTGGCAAAGAGCCTTTTTCAGGTTTTCAAAAAGCCTGATTGCACTCCTCGTTCCATTTAACCTTTTTAGAAAATTTGGGCGAGGAGATGACATTCAGTGGAGAAGCTATGGTCCCATAGTTCTCTATGAAATTCCTGTAATACCCAGTGAGGCCTAGGAAGGATCTCGCCTGGGTTTGAGTAGTCGGTGTTGTCCAATTTTGCACAGCTTCAATTTTACTGAGCAGAGGCCTTATTTCTCCAACGCCTACCTAATGCCCGAGATAGACTACCTTACTCTGTCCAATTTGGCATTTGCTCGCCTTTATGTTCAGATTGGCTCGTCCAAGAGCCTGCAAAACATCTCTCAGGTGGGTTACATGTTCTTCCCAGGAGTTGCTGAACACTGCAATGTCATCCAAGTATGCCAGGCAGAAGTCCTCAATCCCATTCAGAACCTGGTTTACCATCCGTTGAAACGTAGCAGGTGCATTCTACAATCCGAAAGGCATTACCTTAAACTAGTAGAGGCCAACGGGGGTAGAAAATGCAGTTTTCTCCTTGGCATGGTCTGTCAGGGCTATTTGCCAATAGCCTGACGTCAAGTCAAATGTGCTGAGGAACTTGGCGGCGCCAAGTTTATCCACCAACTCATCTGTTCTTGGCAAAGGGTGGGCATCAGTCTTGGTGACTGCATTAAGAGCTCTATAATCCACGCAGAATCTAAGTTCTTTAGATCCGGCCTTTGGTACTAACACAACTGGGCTAGACCATGGACTAGTAGAGGGCTCTATTACCCCGAGATCGAGCATCTTGCTGACCTCACCTTTGATGTGGGTTTGTACGTTTTCTGACATGCGGTATCCTCTGCTTTTGACTGGCAGACAGTCACCAGTGAGTATGTCGTGCTGGCCCCAAGGGGTCAAGCCTGGTGAAAGCGAGAACAGAGAGGCAAACTGATTCAACATATATTTGCATTTGTCTTGTTGCTCGGGTGTCAGATTGGAGGAGATATTTACTCCTTCAGTTTTTTCATCTAAAGGTAAGCCTCTGAGGAGATCCGGAAGAGCTTCACTCTCTTCTTCTTCCTCGGATGACGCTAGAAGCAACGCTCCTACATCAGGTCGTGAGACATACGCTTTAAGTCGGTTGGTGTGAAAGACTGTCAGAGCCTCCTTGGGATTGCCCAAGTCCACCAGATAGTTAACCTCTCCGAGTTTACCCACGACTCGGAAGGGTCCCATCCACTTATCTTGCAAGGCCCTCTGCCTTGTTGGGATCATAACGAGAACGAGCTGGTCTTGAGCGAACTCAACCATGTTAGCCTTTTGATCGTGCCAGTGCTTGACCAATGCTTGCCCAGCTTTCAAGTTATCGCTTGCTTCCGTCATCATGTGCGACATTCTCCTCCGGAGACCTATCACGTAGTCAGTCACTCTGACTGGCTTGGGGGACGGAGCACTCTCCAACCCCTCCTTAATCAGGGCCAATGGACCTCTGACGGGATGACCATAGAGTAGTTCGAAGGGCGAGTAACCTACACCCTCCTGAGGGACTTCTCTATAAGCAAAGAGAAGGCATGGCAGTAGAAGGTCCCACTTACGCTTAAGGGGTTCCTCTAAAGCACCTATCATGCTCTTCATGGTTCGGTTGAACCGTTCTACCAATCCATTGGTTTGTGGGTGGTAAGCTGTTGAGAACTTGTAAGTAACTCCACAGGTTTTCCACATGGCTTTCATGTAGTGGGACATAAAGTTTGACCCCCTGTCAGAGATTACTTCCTTAGGAAACCCGACCCTAGTAAAAATACCAAGGAGGGCCTTAGCCACAGCCGGGGCTGTAAGAGTCCTCGTAGGAATTGCCTCAGGATACCTAGTAGCATGGTCTACTACAACAAGTATAAACCTGTTGCCTGAGGAGGTTGGAGGATCAAGGGGACCAACAATGTCAATCCCTACTCTCTCAAATGGGACTCCCACGACTGGGAGAGGCACTAAAGGTGCCACATTCTTGGAGCCAACCTTACCAGAGATCTGGCAGGTGTGGCAGCTCCTGCAGTGTTTTTCTACTTCGGCCCCCATCTTCGGCCAATAGAAGTAGAGAGAGAGCCTTTCCTTAGTCTTCTTGAAACTCAAGTGACCAGCCAAAGGAATCTCGTGGGCTAACTGCAAGAACTGTGGTCTGTTCTCTTGGGGTACTGCAAGTCGTTTGTAGTCTCCAGGTGCAGACTCGGTTGGTTCACTGTAGAAGAGGCCATCTTCCCAGTGCAACCTATATTTCCCAGACTCTTGCCCTTCAGCCTGAGCTTCTACATGGTGGCGTAGACCTTCCAGAGTTGGACATTCTCTCTGTCCCTTACTGAAGTCTGCCCTGCTGGGTCCACCTTCTGCCAGTAAAGACTGCAGCTCAGGATGGTCAACAGGATCCAGATCTCCAATGAGTTCCTGGCCTTCCATTAGCTCTTCCTAAGAGTCTAATTCTACCACACAGGTTTGTACCTCCCTCTCAGCCTCCGCTGGAGTTGGAGTTACGGGTGTAACTTTGGACAACCACGGGAAAGTCCGTGTTGGCTGCACTGGAGTGCTGGCTGCTGGTTTCGGGATAGAAGTCTTAGGTTTCCCTTTCGCTTCTGATTTCTTGGAGACAGCGGCCGACAATTCCAGTGGAGCAGGAGTGATTTCTTTCTTCCTCATCTCCTGGAGAGGACCGCGCATGGTCCTCTCTCTTGCAGGTCTGGTTAGCTCCTGTAACCGTTTACTAGGAGGTCTGGGAGTATGCGATACAACTCCGAGAGTTTTTAAATCGTTACCCAACAGTACGCGTCCTGGTACCTCATTCTGTATGCTGACAGGTATCTTCACAGTCATGTCGTTACACTGGATGAGAACTGGTAATTGGGGAAGCATCTGCACAGGCCCTCCAGCTAACCTGGTGAGGCTTTTGGGTGCCTTAGCAACATCCTCAGCCTGAAAAAACGATTTATCCACCACAGTTATGCTTGCCCCAGTGTCCCTAATGGCAGGAGTCTCCTGACCATTCACCTGGACACTGTCCTTATAATACTCTGTAGTTTTATCGGGGATAGAATTATAGACATCTAAATTCTGTTGTTCCCACAACCCCAGAGATACTAAAGAAACGCTGGCTGAGACTCCAATGGGTTCGTCAGCTAGCAGTAGAAAGTTTCCACTTGCCATTTGGACTTCCTCCTCTGGAGCGAAGGCTAAGGAGACAAGCTGGACCCCTGAAGGTTTACCCTTACATCTGGGATCTACTTTCACGTGATCAGTCGAGCCACAAACAAATCATTTACCGAATGCTTTCTGGAATGGCGGCTTGTTCTGACCTCCTTCCGGTTTGGCACCAGAAGACACACTATTCTGCTGTGGTTTTCCCGGTGGCTTACCCTTTCGGTTTTGTTTGGGGCCCTTTTTGGAATGTGAGTTATTAGAATTCTCTTTTGAGTCTTTTTTAGGCTGTTTTCCCTCATCCTTTTTCTGAGTTGCCCCAGAATCCTTATGAGTAGCCCTGTTGGCAACCCACAAGTCAGCAGCCTTAGCTAGCTCTCTGGAATCCAATTCCTTTGAATCAGCCAAGTGCTGTCTGAGCTCAGGAGAACAGGCATCATAAATACACTCCAACATAAAAAGATTCTGCATACCCTCATAAGTGTTCACTTTGTAACCCTTAATCCATCCCTCTAAGTTTTTCAACCCTTCACTCACCCAGGTAGCCCAAGGGGTACCATCATGCTTTTTGAGGGTTCTAAACCTCTTAAGATACTGGGAAGGGGTCTTCCCGAATCTAGCTATTAAAGGCAGTTTCACACTTTCGTAATCCGTCTTATCCGCCTCCCCCAACTCCATTACCACATCAGTCGCAACAGGAGGGAGCCTAGAGAACAACCAGGCAAGCAAAGCATTCCCGGTGATGTCCTGGAGCCCATGATTTCAATTTCAACCAATCCAACACATCCAATCTCGGTTCATACATACCCACTAATTCCTTCGGCATCCGGGGTCTTTTGGGACTGGAGCTCCTACAGGAACCAGAGGAGAGAGAAGCATTTTCCATAGACAACTTTTTCATCTCTAACTTGTGATTAAGTTCTATTTCCCTGAGTCTTAACTCAGCTTGCTTCTGCTCAGCCTGGGCATTCATCCGTCTGAACTCGAGCTCTTAGTTTCGTTCAGATTGAGCCAAGAACTGTTTGTATTCTAGTTCGAGCTTCATTTTTTCAAGTTCAAAATAAGCAGGGTTACTTGTGGGACCTGGTATGGGCCCCGTAGGTACAGCTGGTAAGGCAGGTAGAGGAGCAGGGGAGACAGTTTCGTTAGCCTCTCCGTCCTCGTCAGCCTCTTCATCGCTATCATCAGAATTACGATTCAGATCAACACCATTACTTTTATCTACATTCGCTGGAGAGATTGGTTCCTCTGAACCAGTACCCAGATTTTGGTTCACCAGCAATCTCTCGATTAGTTCTAACTTCTTGCCTCTTGCCTACAGAGAGCTCGCAGACTCTCAGTATTTTCACCTGCCAAGGACTCTTGACTGTAAGTTTCCATCGTAGACATGTTTTTTGAAAGTTCTTTTTTGTGCAAAGTTTTGTGGTTAGTTATCCTACAGTGTCGAAAAGCACTCTAAACTGTATACTCGATACAAATCCCACCGCTGCCACCAGTGTTAGGCGGAAACCTGTGCAGTTCCCTCTGGGACCACTGCAAAAGATTTAGGACTACAGGCGTTTGGCGGTGAACCCACTTGGTAGCAGTCTGCACCACACAGATTCACTTGGTAGCTGTGGCTGAGCAGTCAGACTTCCCTCAAGAAGAGTTGAGCAGTATGTGGAGTATACAAAATAGGGCAATTCTTCCCAGCAAGACAAGCAAACACGCAACGAGACTTAGTGCAAAGATATTAAGGTATTTATTTATAAAGAAACATCTATGAAAAACACTATGGCAAATTCACGGCAAACAAATCAGACACAATTACTCTACGAAGAAGAAACGATCAATCCCCCTAGCAATATTTCGACAAGTCTAGGTTCTACCGGTACCACTTATTTTCAGACAGAGGTGTATACCTCAACCTAGATGACACTCTAATATTAGTTAGGACGGGAGAGAAAAAGATAGGCAGGTTATGAAATCAACACAGTTCATTCCTTCGCGGATAAAATGCAAGGCAGGAAGGCAAGAATCACAATAGATCGTAAAGTTCAGAGGCCAGGCCCACTCGGAGAGAGGCAAGGCGCAATGTCCCAAAAAGTCTCTAGTGGAGATGCATTCAAGTCTTTGTAGCAAATTGTTATCGGCAGATTGAACCAGTTCAGAACAATAAATGAGAAAAGCTTGGAGGCGACCCAATGGAACGGAGACGATTAAGACACCTCACTCGAACCGATCGAAAGGGAAGCCAGGCGGACACGGTACCTTGTTGTGGAGGGCAGCTCCGGCGGGGGCAGTTGTTCCTGGTGGTGGATGCACGTCGGGTCTTTGCCAAGAGTAGAGATGATCTTGTCGTGGCAGAAAAGTGAAGTCCGGTGCACCACCAGGGAAGAGACCAGCCGCGGAGTGCTCCGTCACAAGGCACCACCTTTTGATCGCGGTACAGGGGTAGTAGCTATCCGGTTGCCGAGGTGCTCTGCACGGGCAATTCGACCACTGCGTCCTGAGGCGAATAAAACGCAAAGGGGACTGGTTGTTCCCACCAGTCAGGGGAAGAGACTCTCCGGCAGGGAGATCTCCTCTGTCGTCGGGAAGTGGTGAGTCGGTTCTGCAGGGCTCCACCGGAGATGTCGTCGTGCAGGTCAGCTCAGCGTTACCCTCGTCGGATTCTTAGGTCCTGTGGCGACTTCTGAAGATCCAGTCCCAAAAGCCCTGCTTTTATGCAGAAAACCCCCATTCATTCAGCCTAGCTGTCAATCAACACATGCTAAGTGGTGAGCGGGGAGGCTCACCACTTGGGCCAATCACTCCAGAGTGCGACCGGAGTTGGCAAGGCAACTCGGTCCAGGGTGCCTAAATCCCCTCCCACACCCCTGAGGTAATCCAGACAGAATGGCACCACTTTGGAGGGTCTCTGTACAGAGCCCGCCAAAAGTGGAACAAAGGGCTCGACCTTTGGTTTAGGAGTCACAGAGACGAACACAGATGCCATTTTACAAACCGAGTTCTGGGAGAAAATACCATCCGATAAACTTATTTAAGATAAGTAGATCGGTGGTACGTTCGAGATTAACGAGAAAAAGTATCAATCTCCAACAATGGGACGAATCCCATAGGGTTATGTTCGGGGTCGAACATAACAAGTAGTTTCCACTGCCACCAGCCAAAACTCGACGAGGGGGGATGGGACAGTGCCCCCTCGAGTAACAGATCCAGGAGTAATCGAATTACCCCTACTAGTACGTCCACAATAAGATGGTTTGTACTAGTTCTGTTAGTAAATTTAGGTCTAGTAAAGCCAATGGTGACTTTACATGCCCGGGGAGACAGTAGTCAGTCCCCGGGTATGGAGTCTATGGTGGAGGTCCACTAGGACACCCCAGTGTTACGGCACGAAGGGTGCGGTATAACATGCATAGAAACACATGTGAGACCCTATGGAGTAAAAGACCCCATAGCCCAGAGAACACATTGACATTCAAAGGAATTACACACATTCATGTCCAAGAGTGGGAGGAAAAGAGTCTCACTCTTGGCAGGATGGAAAAAAACAAACTCCCGAAATCCAGCAAAGCTGCTGGGGGACTCACTAGGTTAGGAAATTCAGCCTAAACAGAGAATTGTCCCTAACACACAGCGTGGGAGTGCAACGGGTAGCCATGCAGGGTTAAACCTTGAAAAAGAAGGGTTGCAGACCATCCGTTCTGTTGTGCAAAAATTGTCCTTTATTTTACAAAAATACCATTCACAGTTACAAAAATTGTTTAAAATCAAGGGTTAGCAACCCCAGCCAAGCATCAAAACAATGGAGGCCAACAACGCGACGACGCGTTTCACTACTTCCTGTAGCTTGATCACATGTATATATATATTCCGTGAAAAACTTTGCTAAAGGTACATTATGGTTAAGTTGCTCTAATAAAAACGTATCAATTTCACTGAAAAACCTTTATTAAACGGACATTATGGTTACAAGTAAAACTGAAAAACCCAAGAAGTTCTCCAGTTATGGTAAGCTATGCAACCATAACTCGTGCCACCTCCATGCTCTGCTAACGCTAATACCCAGGAAATCTAAGATGATGTCACAAATTACATCATCAGTGACATCTCTGATGAGGTCACATACCTGGGGAGGTTGTTTTTGTTCAGTAACCTTATTCATTTTAAACTGAGGACTTAATGTGGTTATACTACATTGAAACTATGACACACATACTATAAAGATAGTGTGCATGTAGAGCGTAACCGTGTGCTATATTCTGAAGTTCTTTTACCTAGGGTTTACTGTGAGGTCATTCTACACATTCATAGAACAAGAAGCAGGTGCCATGCAGATAACACATTTCTCTAGAATGTGATATGCATCGACTTATCCTTGTGCAACCCAACCATCTTAAGAAGACTTTTGTACTATGATCCATTCTGCATTAATTGTTTCTCTCTATGTAATATTTAATTTCTGTATTCACAAAAGAAGTCACTACAAAGCTTATTTTTCAATAAGCACCTTTTATATGACATGGAGTAGTGTATTATAGGGTTCACCATTGATATGTTGTAAATGAGACTGTAAGTGGTACCTCTTATACCGACGTTCCATTTGCACTGTTACACAGTAGTGATATCATATGTGATGTCATCAGTGATGTCATCGATGATGTCCTGGGTGTTAATGTTAGCAGTGTATGGTGGTGGCACAAGTTATGGTTGAATATCTTACCATAACTGGAGAATTTCTTGGGTTTTTCAGGTTTACGTGCTACCATAATGTCCCTTGAACAAAGTATTTTCCCCGAATTTGACAGATTTCTATTAGCGCAACGTAACCATAACGTCTCTTTAGCAAGTTCTTTATGAGTGCTTTTTAACCATAACGTCCATTTACCAAAGTTATTTGTGTGAATTTAGTAGGGTTTTATGAGTAAACGTTTTTCATGATGTTACATCATAGTGTATATGTTATTAATCATTCCTATTTTAACATATATGACAGAACTATAAACCTCCTTTAACAAACATAATTTTTGCAACGCATACTGATGTGTGTCGTTATCAGAAGCGCATGCTGGGGATGCAAGTCATGGTTGAATTGCTAAGGGAATGCGGCTCTAGCATGACCCCAGCCCCACCAAACCACCTGTGTTATCCACTGCCCCTACCCTGTATCCTAGTTCAGTGTCCAGTATAATCTCATAATGTGACCAATGGCCAGTGCTCATGGTTTGCAGCCATGGCCATCTCCACAATCCACTGGGCATGGGCTTCGGCCTTCCCGCAAATCAGAGTAGACATGTTTCCTTGCCAAAGGCCAGGCCCATTGCCGAAACAGCAAAGTCATATCACTATTTTTTGTACTTACTTTTTGACACTTTCAAAAAAGTAAAACACCAGACAGATTTGCAAAAGCATGCTTTCAGGTCCTTGCTGATGCTCCTCATGCAAGTTTGTTGCAATCCCGTCCAGCAATTCATGCTGTAGCCGCAAGCAGAATTCATTTTCCCGTTCAATGCTAGGGCTGCAGCCACACCGCATGCCCCAATAAGTAAATCAGAGTAGGCATTCGTCTTTGCCAGGGGCCAAGCCCACTCATTGCCCATGCACCAAAGTTATATCACTATTTTTTGCACTTACATTTTGAGACTTTGGAAAAAATATAACACAAGACACATTTGCAAAGACATGCTTTCAGGTCCTTTCTGATGCTCTTCGTTCACGTTTGCTGCAATCCCTTCAAACACTTCAGACTGTAGCCACAAGCAGAATTTATTTTGCCATTCAAAATTAGGGCTTTGGCCATGCTATATGACCCAGTAAGCAAATTAGAGTAGACATAGACATAAAACACAAGACAGATTTGCAAAAGCATGCTTTCAGGTCCTTGCTGAACCTCCTTGCGCATTTGTCCTGCAATTCCATACAGCACTTTGGGATGTAACTACGAGCAGGATTTTATTTCCCATTCAAAACTATCCCAATTTTGAGACACCTTCCCACATAGATGGTCCCCGGTGGCCATGCCCACTTTAATCCCATTGCTGGTCCCTCCTGGTCATGGCCAGTAGCCAGATTGTCCAGGTCATCAGCCACTGCCCATGGCCACAGTCTATACCTCTTTCACCATAGATATATCACTATTTTTTGTACCTAAATTAGGACGCTTTTTCAAAAATAAAACACAGACACATTTGCGAGACCATGCTTTCAGGTCCTTGCCAATGCTCCTTGCACGAGTTTGCTGCAAATCATCCATGTTTTATTTAATGAAAAGTGTCAAAATGTATGTACAAAATAATAGTCATATAGCTTAGCCCCCTCTTGACAATATCCATTCAGACTTTGCAAAAACATCAAAGGTTGGGTGTATAATCGTTCTCCAAATCTCTGTGCAGACTCGATAAATAGCAGCAAATTTATAAACCAGCTTGAGAACCCCATCTAATTTTGCCCCTCTTGAGAAAAATCCCACCCAACTTTGCAAAAACATTCAAATCTGGGTCTAAAATCATTTTGCAAACTTTTATGCAGTTGTTCATGCAAGGTGGATCTAGTGTTAATCAGGAGTGAACCAGCTGGTCCCTGTTAATCCGCCCCCGCTTCAATGCAAACAGCGGTGCTTTGGAATTGCAACCAGTGCTGCATACCAAATGTGAGTGCTTTTTTAATTAGGCTACTTAGTCTTGCGGTGGTTGGTGATAAGGTGGTAATGCATGTCAATCGATCGGCACTAGAGTGTTTCATTCATTTCGTCAACAAAGCCTCACAGTCTGTAAAAAAGGCCCGCTTAGCAGAATTCTTTTGTAATTTAAACGGGTAACCCCTGTTCTCAAGTCTGGATATGAGATCATTGACATGTGTTGTGAAATCATCTTTGAAAGCATCTCACCCATAGCAGTTGACTGTACAGAAGATTCTCCCACAAGTCTTGCGGATGTTGACTACTAAAGAGGAGGCAAGTATTCCTATCCGTTTCTTTACCATAAACAACTGAATGCAAATTGCCATGGTCATGTTTCACAATTTGATATTATATTATATTATATTTATTTTTTATAACGCACTTAATACCAATTAGGTTTCTAGGCGCAGACCCGGGTTGGGAACCTGTGTTGCTCTGTGTCATCTTGCTTCCAAGACAAGTGCGTTGCCACTGAGCTATACAACCCATTCTATCCAGAAAAGGAACCTCATCATGACACCAGTGATGGGTAAATTGGAGGTTAAAGTTGCAAGTGTGCAACCAATCAATACATTCTAAGAAAATGACTAGATCCCCATGGCAAATAAGCAAGACATCATCAATAGTGCTTCCAGTTACCCATGTACGCCTCAAAATGGTTATTACTGAAGATGTAATTATTCTCAAAGTCTGCCATGTAGTTGTTTGCTAAGAAAGGAGCGAACACTGCCCTCATGGCAGTGCCTTTAATTTGGATGAACAAATCCTTCTTGAAGACAAAGAAATTATGGCATAACGCTATGCAAAGCACCTCCATTAAGAAACTGGTCGGGACCTTGTGGGGTTGTGAGAGCTGGGTGAAAGATATAGCAGGCATGATGAGGTCATGCAGTCATAGCATATCATATGTTTATTTATTTATATATACAGGAGGAACAATGATCTTTTGATCACAAAAGAACATACAATAGTTAAGAAATCAGATTTGACAGGAAGCAGTGAGCTTCTTATAATGGGATGAGTTTGAGGGACATTATGACCAGGTTTTGGAGGGGAGTAAATGGAACAATCACCAGGGACAATACATATGTGGACATACATAGATTAAGACAACCAATATTGGACATTTTTAAGTGCAGGTAGGCGGTAGGGCCAGCTGTGCTTGGGATGTGACCATGATGGGTGAAGCGCTAGAGTGGAGGCAGAGGAAGTGAGGGACAGACACAGGTTAGAGGTGAGGGAAAAATGTTAGCTAGCAGGCAGATGAGGTAGGTTATGAGGGTCTCTCAGCAGAAAGGAGCTATGCTTTTAGTTGGCTTTTGAACAAATTCATGAAGACTGTATCTCGGATGTCCGGGGAAGAGAATGCCATACAAGTGAAGCAAGAAGAGAGAAAGAGCGGAAGCAGGATGGGCGACGAGCCACACGGTTAGTCGAAGAGGCAGAGTGAAGATTACTAGAAGGATTGTAGAGTTGGATAGAGGAGGATAGATAAAGTGATTCCCTACCATGGATGGATGGATAGATAGATAGATAGATAGATAGATAGATAGATAGATAGATAGATAGATAGATAGATAGATAGATAGATAGATAGATGTGTCAGACATCAAACCCAGTGATTAGGTGGACGTAGGTGTGAAGTGAGGGAGTTTAAAGAGAGTTCTTGTAGTGAAGTTAATGATCTTGTCGAGAGGACAGAACACATAGTTGGGGAGACCAAAGAGGATGTGGGCACAGTCCACTGTTGTTCCAAAAGCAAAGGAAGAGTAAGCAGACTTACTATAACCCAAATAAGAGCAGGAGCTGTTACATGCTCCACCATGGACGCTAGAGACAGCTTTCACTTGACATGGTTTACAACAATGATAGCAGTATAGTATGGCCACACACCGCTATGGGGAGTATCGGACGTGCTTGCACTAATGTGGGTATGAGATTGTTCCTTGTCTACAATAATGGGATCACTTTTGGGCCTTGCGCATGTTATGCAGGCATTTGTGTGTACCACTATAGAGAAAGATGTGTAAGGTGATGATTCCACTCTTGTGAATTGAAAACTGCTGACCTACAGGCTTCACACCTCTCACAAAATATTATGGTGCATATGCCATCATATGGCAATATTTTAATTGGGCAACCTAAGTTGTGAGAAAGTTAACAGCTGACCCCAAAACAAGATTTGCACAACTGCATGTTTTTGGTTTATTGAAAGCCAATATTTACCCCAGTTTAAAGACACCACAATAAACCAGTTTCACCCCCTCCTTCCTCTTCCCCCTTCATGACAAGAAACAACATGTTCTGTATTGGCAGATGATTCCCACCTGACATAACACTGAAACGCCATCTTAAAATTAAAGTTGTCAAAAAACACAGAAAAGTGCTACACAGACAGCCTACTTTGCTATTGCTAGTTATAATGACTAAAGAAGTAGAACAGAAAAGGCATCATCTATTCAAAACAGACACCCCCACTTAAATGATCGTGTGTACAACACTTCTGAATAATGCATTTGGGTAATAGTTTAACAGACTTTAAATGACACCTGCCAAATTCTCGAAAATACTTAAAAGGTATTCATTCATATGTATGTAGGAAAAAGCAATGGAGAGTTAACCATAGCAAATCATAAAATGATGTGCTTTGGGAATGTCAAAATGCAAAGGTATTTAAATCAGTATCTCCTGCGTTGGAGTATTGACTTATTGTCAGAACATCGTAATTTGTGTGATGAACAATTAAACGAGTAGATTTAAAATGGCATTTCATTTGACTGGGATCAGTTACAAGCAAGCTTTTTCAAACCACTAAATGGCTCGCTAATGTGTCCTGGGTACAAGCAGCAGAGGGCCCCGCTCTGAGATAGATCACTGGCCAAGGAAGGCTTACCCACACATTCAAATGCTTCGATTTATCTCCTTGGAGAGTGGGAGGTTCAAGTGGCAGCACTGGTGGTTGGAGAGTGGGAGGTTTAAGTGTTCAAGTGGCAGCACTGGTGGTTGGAGAGTGGGAGGTTTAGGTGTTCAAGTGGCAGCACTGGTGGTTGGAGAGTGGGAAGTTTAAGTGACACCACTGGTGGCTGGAGAGTGGGAAGTTCAGGTGACAGCACTGGTGGTTGGAGAGTGGGAAGTTCAAGTGGCAGCACTTGTAGTTGGAGAGTGGGAGGTTTAAGTGGCAGCACTAGTGGTTGGAGAGCGGGAAGTTCAAGTGACAGCACTGGTGGTTGGGGAGTGGGAGGTGACAGCACTGGTGGTTGGATAGTGGGAAGTTCAAGTGACAGACTGGTAGTTGGAGAGTGGGAGGTTCAAGTGACAGCACTGGTGGCTAGCTTCTGGAACGCAGCCTGGAAGAGCAGAACTATAAACATGAGGGCAGATCATTCCGCAGATGTGTGACGTGTGAGAGCTATGCGAGCTCTTTGAGACTGCTATTTTAATATGTATGAATAGATGATTTTACTCTGGCTTTCCGAAATTCAAAGACAGCAGGACTGTAAATTATGATAAAGATTAGGAAATTAGTGAAAAAATATGCCGGTCATGCAGAACTGTAGATTAAACCAGATTGCTTTTTCAAATTATAATGCAAGAATGATTGTATTGAATTGTATTGTTATGCTTTATAATTATGCTGATCGCCTAGTGTAATATATCTGAGGATTGTTCATTTTCATGGCAAATTCTTTTTTTTTAATCTATGATGTTTCGATTATACTCGTTTTTCTATCAGACAAGTCTTGTGAAGCAGAAAGTGTTCAATAAACTTGAATGTTGATTCAACCTACTGGTTCCCTGGACCATACTCTCTCTTTAAAAAGCCCTCCTCGACTCGCTGTTGACTATTCGGTGAGATGTTCATTAGGAACATTTTCATCAGGCAATTAACTTGCAATCGCATTGTTAATCTAGGAAATTAGCGGCAGAGAGATGTCGCTCATCTTGTCAGACCCTTTCCCCTATGCGATCACCAATATTATTAAGTTGTTCATTTTAGTGTTCAAAGGTAAATAACCCCTTGAAATATAGTTACATTGCATTTAGACATACAATTTAAATACACTAAAAATGGCCACTTTTACTTTTTTTTAAAAGGCTTTAGTATGTTTATATTAAAGAGAAAAGGAGTACAGCACTCCGGTGGTTATCTCTCGGTCAGCCTGCATCCGCCAGTCTTGAAATCAGAGCAGCCAAAATCAGCTAGAGAAAAGAAACCAAAACCAACTCCGCGGGCAGACTGTGGTTCACTTTCTAGACGCTCAGAGTTTCTTCTGATCTCATCTGGCTTGGAGTCTACAGTTTTGGATTCTGTCCCTAAAGAGCACCCCCTAGATTCAAGATCTCCTCGCTTTCTCTCCACTCCCAATCTCACTACCTGGCTCTCATTATTGGCAACTGCAAGATGTTGGTTTGGAGTATTTGTTCTGGTCATCCTGACCGGTTTGAATCCTATTTTCCGTTGGGGGATTGCTTTCAGTAGACTACTCACCAATCCCACATGAGAGGTACTATGATGCAGGACAATTGTTAATGGTTATTCAAACTCATTGGTAACTCTACCCAAGGGAATATTAGGATGTCCACCTTCCATAGCTCTCATTTGCTAAGGACATGAGAACCTGCACAATTCATTCAAGTGTTTAAGTTCAGAATGAAACTCTCTCCATCACTGTTTAAGAGCCAAATATTATTGTTTTCCCTCCCTCAAAAATACATACTTCTGGTGACATCACCAATCAGATGTCCTTGCCACAAAATCTTTATTTCATGATTTCATAATTCCTGCCTTTTAGGAAATAGTGACTTTTACTTATAACCATAAACTGTTTCAAACACAGTGGACCTCACTATAACTTTTGCGGTACGGGTTAACGGGTTCCGCTAATGGAGGTGGACCCGTTAAACCCGTCCCGCGAAATTACGAGGTCCCCTCGCAGGACCCGGTAAGGACGCCTGGTCGTAATCGGCCCGTTGTTAGCTCCCTCTCCCATGCCCATTGAGCCCTATGGGGGCTCTTATGGGAACGGGGAAGGTCCGGGCCCGGGTTCCCAGAGGGAGGAATCACTGGGCCCTCCGTACTCGGAATGGCCCGGTAATTCCCCATTCTGGGAACCCTGTAAAGGAGCCCGGTTTGGCGGCAGCCATGGAGCCAATAGCTCCATGGCTGCCGCTAAACTCGTAATGAGGCCCAGTGACTATTATCTTCCTGTGATTCAGAAATTATACTATTTATTTTTACATGCAGAAAGAATATGCGCTGATTGGTCTGAAAGATAGGAATTCATAAATATGTCTGCATTGCTAAAAGCATTTTCCAACGATGATGGTAATTTATATGAAGGTGTCATATTCCTTTTTGTGTCTCACAAGCACATTTTACATACAGGTTGCAGATTTATTTTCAGCCCCGAGAACATGGATACATCTGTTGAATAAATGATGAATGACCAAGATCTCAACTGATAAGTTCACACATCAGAGTCCAGAGTGTCTACTGATAAAGGCTTTGCCAAGTACACTTAACCTTCTTCCCTGTATCTGGGCATTAAAGGACCCTTAGCAGTAAGTTACATATCAGGTCCAAGAATAGATGGTTATCATTTACCAGCTGGTAGTATTTTTGAACGTATCAGTGTATACCCAGCTATAAAAGAGGCCTGTCTGTTTGGTTTCAGCGGATAAGAACATCTTTAAGATCTGCTTCTAAAATACAACGAGTTATTAGCAGATTACTAGACACATATGACAACACTATAGCTCAACAGAAACACCAACACATTGTCGGTTTTTATGCTAGTTTAAATGGGCACAGAAGTGCCTGGCTACATGGCATTGCCCCAGTATGCACTTGAAAAAGGTGAACAAGTTTCTGATATATGAGTATGTCACTGTGACGAATTGGCTTCCACCCTGGGGGAGTGCAAGGATGAGTAGAGGCTAGAGCGCCCACTCAGCCCTGACATTTCTGCAAACCAAGAGCCAATGCAATTATAATGGTAAAACAGGCACAGTTAAGATATACACCTCTGTCGCCTTTTATGGTAACGTGGACTGAGGAAAGGCTATACACCCATCGGCTCTCTCTCCTCTTCTCTTTAACTTATATATGTTGGCTCTTGTAAACTGGTTTTTTTCTTATGCCGATGACACACACATTTTGTTTAGCCTTAATGCCCCTTCTACCGAGCCTCTACACAAGCTAAAGAACTGTCTCTCAGCTGTTGCTGAATGGATGTCTAATAATTGTCTCAAGCTTAACGGCGATAAAACCGAGGTACTTATGGTTGGCTCTGCCTGTTCCAGTTCCTCTTGGTCTTCTGACTATTGGCCCTCCTGCCTTGGCCCATGTCTTGAACCCACTACGGTTGTCAAAAGCCTTGGCATAAAAGTTATGTCCTCTAGATCCAGTTCTGGCCAGGTGTCGGCAATCCGTCAAACAGGGTTCGCCAAACTCAAAATATTGAAAAAGGTTCTCCCTTTTCTTCCGACTGCTTCAAGATCCAAAATTGTCACAGCCTCTATTATGGGGTCCATTGACTATTGTAATGGGATCCACCTCAGGCAACCCAAGTTTCTTCTTCAACGTCTGCACTCTTCAGAACTCGGCAGCCCATCTTGCTCTGAAAGCACCCAGACTGGCTCACTCCCAGGAACTCCTCTACCACCTTCACTGGCTCACTGTAAGAAGCTGTATTAAGTTTAAGGCTCTCTGTCTTGTCTATCAAGCTATTCACAAGGTAGGGGCGGAGTTTTTGCAATCCAAACTGACTCCTTATAGACCCTGCAGAGCTCTCCGTTCGTCTAACTTTTCTTTGCTCTGTATTCCACGATTTCTCCTGGCCCGGGCCAGAGATCGATCTTTCTCTGTGCTAGCACCCACCCTGTGGAATGCTCTTCCAGCTGAGGTCCGTACCATTCCGCAGTTTCTTCCTTTTCGTAAGCGTCTATAAATTGTTTTATTCGAAGTAACCTAAACTGCCTTCCTCTTTCTTCTCCCTAGCACCTTGATGCATTCACTGGTCTTGTTTGCACTTTATCAAGTATCAGTACAATACAATACAAGAGGGGGTGAATGTGGTTCAGTAGCACCTCAACAGCAAAGTATAAGAGTCCAAAATAAAGGAATTTCAAATAAAGGTTCTTTAAAAAATATACATTAATCAAACACACCATGTACAAAAATAACTAGCTAAAACACTGTAAAACTCCAACCCTGTAGAACAAACACACAATATGCAAACATATAGCAGTTGCAGCATTCTGGGTAAAAGTGATTAAACTGACCTATCCAGTCTCTAGGACCCAAAAATGCAGTGGGGGGCAGAAATCAGTAACACCTTTGCAAATGTCTTGGGGGTTCAACAGCTTTGAACCAGGCTTTAGTGCATTCTCTTCGATTTGAGGATGTAGCATTTGCGATGGTCCAGCGGCAAGCTATTGTTGATTAGGGGGCCAAAGGAAGGTATCTTTGGTCTCAAATCGTCTACTACAGCTGTGCAGATCAGGAAGTCACCAGGTTGAGTTCCGTGGTCGAGGATCAACAGCAGTTGAGCTGGTACTGGGATGCAGAGGCAAGCCAATTCTATGCAGAGGCTCAGGGTTGTGGTTCAGAAGGCACCAGTCCTGGGTCAATCGACTTACAAGCATGACATTGAAGAACTTCGAGCATAGAACAGCAACTCAAGCAATACAAGGCAGTAGTACTTCATTGGTTTGAGCTGAAGCAATGATGTGCTTCAGCTAGTGGGGTTGAACAGTTACATGGACGTAGTTTGCTTTGCATCAAATCACGGTTCATAGTGGGTCAATGTCAAAACCGGGATCTTGGCTTCCAGATGCTGTGTGGCTCACTCCAGGGTCACAATGGCCAAGGTTATTCCTTTTCTCTGGCTCCCAAACATGGGGGAGGCCGGCACACACCATCAGGGATCCTGCCACATGGCGAGGTTCTAGGCAACAGGGTCGCTGGAAGAGATGCACGGTTTGGTCCAGCAGCAGAATTTACCCCCAATGGTCCCTGTGGATGGATAGGGAACATAACACACTTCTGTCTTGGAACACCTGCCTTCACCTCATAACTAGAGGACATTACAAAAGACTGCTCTCTCAGCGGAGTCGAGTGGAATCATCTTCCACGGCTGGATTCCAGAGATGATTCAAAGATGTGGTGAGAGAACCCTTCTTTTATATGCAAAAGCCTTGAGGGAGTGGATTAAAGCTAGCCTGCCTTAGTTGTCCAATCCCTGTTTTTGTAAGAAGCCGACTTTGGCCTTATGACATCACACCCAATGTGCTTTATGATACAGGAAGTGAAGGGGGAGAGAGAGAGAGATAGAGAGAGAGAGAGAGAGAGAGAGAGAGAGAGAGAGAAAGAACCAAGATGTCAGAATATTCCCCCAATTGTTCAGATGTCTCCCTGGCTACACTAACTCCACCCTCTTCCCATCTCAATAGAATCAAAGGCCTTTAGAAATGCAGCCCTTTGTGAATGGGTGTGCCCTTTGATTACTGTTCACAAACCATATTCCTGTGGAGTGGCTGTCCCTGGGGAAATGTTCTCACTGCCAGTCGGCACAGGGTGCCTTATTTGGAACAAATATGCATATCCCTTCCACTGATAAACTCGGCCCACAGGGCTGACACATGTGATATCAATTTAATGCGACGGAGTTAACTATAACTGACTCTGGTATGGCTTATATTTACAGTTTACTGTGCCAGCAGGACAGATCCTCAATGTTCTCCAAGGAGAAGGACCAACATGTAACCCCTTTGCTTCAATTTGTTGGAAAGTTCAAATAGAATTTGTTGGAAAGTACATTGTCTTGTTTTCTTTTGTTTGATTCCTCTTCCTGTTTGATTATTTCCTTACTAGATGGATTCTTTCTTCTTGGTTTTCTTGGGTTGACCTTGGTAGTTTGTGCAATCTTTAGCAAGTGTTGCTTGATACTATTTTGGGAGGGTACAAATACTAGTTTAATTTGTGGCATTGGCACAGGAGTAAAATTCAACTGTTTCTTCTAAATCCTTTGATGTAGCTTCCCATTTTCTAACAATAGCATACACTATGCCAATCTCTCTCTCTCTTTGTGTGTGTGTCTCTCTCTCTCGCTGCTCTCCCTCTCTGTGTCCTTGTCTCTCACCTATCTCGCTCATTAACTCTTAGTCTCAGTCTCTCTTTCGCTAACTCTCAGAGTGCAGAAGTTACTTTGTTAAGCGTGCATTTACTAGAGCCCTCGCAGACATCACTGACTGTGCCAATACCATTGAAAGAAACCACAGATATAATGAAGGGGCGTCTCCTGTAATTTCATTTGCAAAATAAGCTATTAAATGGGGTCATCATTTAATTGTACTGATGTTGTAAAGTGGATCTTTTTAATATTTTCCAGTGCTTATTTCTAATGATTACTTCCAATATATATTATAATTATAATACTAACATTACCCTTGTCATTCCGAACAAAGCACATTATCAAAACATAGAGTAACCACATACATTATTTTCTGACAGAAAGGTTATCATTCCAAGATGAACAGTTTGATGATCTTGTATTTTATTCTTTCGAAATATTTCTATGAGAACGTGGAAATAGAATATAGAAGCAATGAGGGTTAATGGCTGCCTTGCCCAAAATCAAAGACAACTTTCTGATCATAATAATGAAGGATTGTTTTATTTGTCAGATATACCTATGATATAATGGTCATATGGTTCAATCACTAACGTAGAAATACACTCTGGGCTTGGTACGGATTTAATGTTTCACAACACTCACCCTAACATTAAAAGGTTGGCAACCAGCGGTGTGGCCTGGCTGGAAGCTCATGGAGTCCTAAGACCTCAGCTCTCCATAGCCCTGCTTTGCGAGTTGCAGCACTGAGAAGCTCCAGTCCAGATGCTTGCCATCTTTTTTCCATATCTGGCTGTCGGAAATGCTCCGGCACGACTTGAGCCAGATGTGCTCATTGGCATATATATTCTGAATTACTCCTGGCTGGTCCCTGGCCTACCTGGCTGTGGCAGCCTGAGTGTGAGACTCGCCACTCTTGCAGTGGCAGTGCTGTGGGAGCTCCCACACATACGCGGGTGACTTGCAGGACCCGGGTCTGCTGCCCAATTGGAGCTGGTTGAGACTCACCACTCATCAGAGCCCCACAGGATTCATGCTCCTTCAGCGTCTTCCCTGATCTGCACCGAACGTGTGAGAGCAGGCAGATGTCAAGTGGATCTCACACACATGCTGGTTCGGGTGAGTATCACGCCAACAGACCCCAAGCTGCCCGCTCACCCAGAACTGATTGCGGCTCGTGCCCTTCTGGGTCCTCGGAGGCCCTAGAGCCTGTCCGACACTCCCACCATCCACATTTACTGCCTGGCAGGAGACGGGCACCCTATCACATGCACCACAAGACTTATCCCGGCCCCTTCCTCTAGGTCTGAATGCTGCCTCCCAGACATAGTGAATTGCCACAATATCGGTCTCAGTTGCCGGGCTGGGTGATTCCTAGAAGAAGAAGCACTGTGCTTCCAATTGCTTCCTGCGCTGATAGAACTGGGACGTTTGGCACAAGTTTGAGGGCGAGCACACACTGAGCTAGTGGGGGTGCAGTGCATTGTTTGAATTGCAATTATACAGTGTCCCAGGTGTTTTACATAGAATTTTCTCCAGATTTTACTATCAGCAACAAACTTTGATGTTGAAATATTTGCCCTCTTTGTGAACACCGGGCTCATTCAGATGGTTGGGCGTCCCCCCCGCCCTGTGCACCATGATTACCCAGTGGCTCTTTGGGGTTGGAGCGCTGGCTGGTGCCGGGATTACTTTTGTTCTGCCTGGATTTGCTACAGCGACCTGCTCACTCTGTACTGGACTACCCACGGGCCCTCCTTGAACCTGCGGCAATTGAGCCTCTGCATTGTATTCCCGCTGGGGACGACATATTGTGACTTCTGCTACCAACTGGGGTCTACCGTTTGAGCAGTGTGGTGTACATTGCTGGGTGTGCAGTGGGTGGGCTTGCCATAAAATCCTCCAAGTCTAAGGAAACATCCATAGCTTCTATCAAGGACCTACTGCAATCCTCCAAGTCAGTGACATCTGGGCAGTTGGCAGTGGACCCGGCTCCAAAGACGGATTCTGACTTACAACTAGCTACCAAAGCAAACATTGCTCAACTACTTCAATCTGTTCAGCAAGGGCTGGTGTCCACTACTTAAGATACTGCCCAGCAAACAGAACATCGGCTAAGCGCTTTGGAGTCTGCTTTCTGCGGCCAAGCCCATTCTCACAACCAGCTTGAACAATGAGTGTAGGCTCTAGAAATCCATAAGAGGATCACAGAAAAACATCTGGAAGACAGCGAGAATCGCTGCCAGAGAAATAACGTTTGGATCCACGGCATCCCAAGATAAGTCCTTGACCGAGATTTGGAGGCAATTGTGAGCAATCTCTTTCTTAGCATCCATGGGGACACTGAACAAGCATATTTGACGCTAGACCACACACACCGAGTGTTCTCCAATTTCCAGCAATGTCAAAATCTTATTCCAGTTGTTCTGTCTAGGGTTCACTTCTTTCGAACCAAGGAACTCATTTTCCAGAAACTCATGGCGCAACGCAGCGTTATGTTTTGAGACATCCACTTTCAGATATTTCTGGATTTATCCCAATTAACTGTACCGTGTCATCGACAGATGAAAACACTCACTCAATGGCTGATAAAGAAGAATGTTTAGTATAGGTGGGGTTATCCCTTCCGCATAATGTTCATGTATGAAGAAATCCAGCATCAATTTAAGGCACTTCTTGCGGCACTGGAGGTGTTAAAGAAGATCTATCCATGGAAATACAGTTGCCTGAGGAACATGAGCAGGATGGCCCTCAAAAGGACTTGTCCGGAGTGCACTCCAGGAGAGGTAGACATAGAGATCGGAGAAGACCCTCTATTGACAGATAAGAGAGAAGCAGGGGCCTGGAAGGGATCACATGACTATTTTATATGCTTTGACCCTTCTTCTCTGGGGTTTGTTTTTTTTTCTTTTCATTCTTGGAGACTGGCTCTCTGTGGTTACTAATGTTGTCAAGTTTGGTTATGCATAACATGGACTGGTGCAGCCGTGGGGCTGCTTGTTGTTTCATGGGTTTGCATACATGAACAGGGCATCCAGAGTACCGGCCCTCACTGGGTTCAGTGGCAGCCCAATGTTTGTCCCATTTTCTCTTTTTGGATTTTAGGTTTGTCTTGTTATTTTCGTTCTATATTGCATTGGACTTATTTTTTGACATTGCATCTTGGTTATTTCACAGCACCTATCTGAGGGATGATCTCATGTTTTGGAACTGTGGTTTTATGCTTGTTCAGATATTAGCTCCTGTTCTAGGGGAGGGAGCAGGATGGCGGTTGGATGATAGTATAGCATTGTAGCCGGTCGCAGAGTCTTTGGGTCTGTGTCTGCCTCAACTTATTACTGGATTGCTTCCTGATTGCCTGAGTCCTCTTTCTACTTCCATTGCCCAGGAAACCCAGCCTGCATCTCTTCATAAGACTCTTTCCACCGCGGAGCGGGCCGCGGAGTCGGTCGCAGAGTCTTTGTGTCTGTGTCTGCCTCAACTTATTACTGGATTGCTTCGTGATTGCCTGAGTCCTCTTTCTACTTCCATTGCCCAGGAAACCCAGCCTGCACCTCTTCATAAGACTCTTTCCACCGCGGAGCGGGCCGCAGAGTCGGTCGCAGAGTCTTTGGGTCTGTGTCTGCCTCAACTTATTACTGGATTGCTTCCTGATTGCCTGAGTCCTCTTTCTACTTCCATTGCCCAGGAAACCCAGCCTGCACCTCTTCATAAGACTCTTTCCACCGCGGAGCAGGCCGTGGAGTCGGTCGCAGAGTCTTTGGGTCTTCGGGCTCTGCGGGACTCCAGCGGGACCCATGGGGTCTGCCATGCTGCTCTTTTAAAGCACAATCAAAGGTGAGCGATGCCACAAACTTTTCTTCTTTGACTCCAGTAATGAAGACACATGCGTACGTTTGTAAACCAAACATACTATCCCTTTGATTTTCTGCACCTACGCACATTTATTTTCACATACTGTGTGAGAAATCACAAATCGTCACACAGAACACTGTAACTTCCGATAACAGGCAACCTCTGCTGCCCCCTTGTGGTACCTCTCACGGCGCACTGAATCCGCTTACTGTGACAAACATCTAACGCCCCGCTGTTTAGCTTAGGCGGAGTCTGTGACCAACGAGCCGGAAACAAGTTAATCCCGGCGTATCTCTCTTGCGCCGCGTACCCGCCACTCCGCATTATAACTCTGAATCTGCCGCGGTTGATGCAACGACTGTCTATGCTTATGCCCACTTGAGCCCCTTCGTCTAGTCATCTCTATTGAAAGGGCTTCATGAGAAACGTGTGCGAGAATATAAGGAACCAGCCCTCAGACTTTGCATCCCCTGCTACTACTGAACTAGACTTTGTAGAACTATGGACATTGTTATCCATTCATCGTGCAATTGCTAGAACCCACTAACGTGACCTGAAATCACTTAAGAAATGGCGTGCGAGAGACTGATTTCGCCTGCCCTTCCCGCATAACGGCAATTGGCAACTTGGCATCTCATGCTCAACTCCTCAGACTAACTGATAACAAGCGCCCAGCCGGTGAGAGACTGCGGGGAAATTGCCCTTTGATCTCACCCACTCAGTACCCAAAACGCTAATCACTGGAAGCAACTAATTCTAATTTCCACTGTCTGAGAGCCTGCAGAATTTTCTCCTTGATCCTGTGCGTTGCTGATTTACCTACTCAACAACCGGACCTACCAAAGACCATTTTAGTGTGTGAGAGCCTGCGGGGCATCTGCCCTTTGATCTCAGACACCCTTGATATGCTCACCAAGCAACTTGAGATTTTGCCATAAAATCAAGAGCTGGAAAACAGGCAAGAATCAAATCACAAGACGACACCTGTATAACATGCGAGAAACTGTGGGGCAGGAGCCCTTTGATCTCGTCACGCGAATTGCCACCAAGGGGCAATATATAGAGACTCTGTAATAAAGCCAGATTCCATCAAGAGACTTTTGCCATAAAATCAACAGCTGGAAAACAGACAAGAATCTAATCACAAGTCGACACCTGTGTAACGTGCGAGAAACTGTGGGGCAGGAGCCCTTTGATCTCGTCACGCGAATTGCCACCAAGGTTCAATATATAGAGACTCTGTAACAAAGCCAGATTCCATCAAGAGACTAGATACAGAGACTCCCCAACACACCCAGCTTCCAGCAGCTTTCGTCAGATTGTCATATACTGCCATGACTACTAAGACCCCAAAGACCATTCCGGGTCCCAAGACTACGCTGCGCTGAATATTAGGTTCTGCACCAATGGCGTCTACCTCGAACGAACTAAAACAGCTGACCCTAGAGCAAACTATATCCAAGAAACAGAAACGAGCACTCCCTGCTCAATCTAATCTAGAGGAAACAACTGAGCAAGAGCACCACCAACTAAGCCTTTAAAACAAACTCAGGAAACGAAGGATCCCAAAGGAGAGGCATCTAACCAGACAGAAATCGAACTTACTCAATGGGACACCAAACCAGCATGCACCCAAGATACAAATATGGACACTTTCAATGATACTAGAAATGCACACACAAACCAGCCCCAACTTAAACGGCCCCTGCACAAAACTCTTGTGCCAGAGGCAAACATAGAAGCACCAGAACAACATACTGTATTACCTGATAATACAATGCAGTCGAATTCCACTTCAACTGTCGAGGAGGATATAGACTCTGCTAAAGTGGAACAACTAATCCCATCAATGAAGCAAAAATCAGCGGAATGTCCCAACACATTTCCACTGTTATCCACTCCTTTGTGCACAATACCGCAAAACTCAGAACGGACAACCGCTAAAAAAGAGCAAGCTAGACTAGCGAAATTAAAATGGCTCAAATCGCATACGAATAAAGCTCAAAGTAAAACTTTAGACATTGACCAATCAGCCAAAGCGACTGCCAAAGCGGATAGGCTCTCACTTGACATCACAGAAATTGAGTCAATAATGAACAGTGTTGGAAAACGGAAAGCAATATTCGGCAACATCTCATCTGGATGTCCAGAAGCCACATCCATGCCAACGATAATTCATAAACCCTACCCGATTACTGCAACAAATGGAAAGAAACAACAAGAGTCAATGTTATTGCTATCACAGCAACCTATTCAATCAACAAATCACCATAACCAGATATTAACTCATGATTTGCACCTAAAAACTGACAAAAGAAGCTCTCAAACTCATTTTTCGTATGACTTTCAAGAATCTTATTACTCACCACCAGCCGACCATGAAATCCAGAAATCAAGCACAATAAACCAAAACGGAAAACATGACAATCGCGACCAGCACACGGAGCACTCCTTTCACGATCAAACAAATCAACCAAGAATCCCAACAACTATGATCGATTTACAAAACCTGCTAATAGCAGTTGTATCTCAATCAATGATTCCGTTTTTGAAACTGCAGGAAGATTCTAAAGATGCAATTCACGACCAAGCTACATTATTAGCCTTAATTCACACAAAGCAAGTATACATATAGAACTTCCTAACCACACTGGAAAAAAGATTGGACTGCGAAGCAGAGCAATCACTGAGATGGCACAGGGATTGTGCGAAATTGCCAGAGGCGACAGAGAAGAGAAAAATAGACTGACGACTAACGTTATGGCTTGGATGCAAGCGGCACAGCAGCCACAGATACCGACAGAGTCCAGTGCTAGAATAACACCTGATACACAAGACATACTTATCATGTCTGTATTGCCCACAGCATCACAAATGACAGTCGGAGGTATCGATAACTTTTCAATTCTAGAACCTACCATGGCACCTTCAAAGTCAAACAAAGAAGTGCAACCAAGTGCGGAAATCTATAAAAAAATTTCACGTGGGGAGCTAAAGCGACAATCACACAAATAGGAAAGCCACCAACAACCACAAGGAAAAAAAACCCTGCAATCGCCAAACAGAACGGTTCAAGGGCGTTTCTACGCACAGTGAACCAGCCAGTGAAACATTCAATCACTCAACCTGCACCCCTTATAGGACGTGTCAAAAACCCTACCGCCCTACTAACAGAAATGAAACCTTCAAGACAGCCGACTTCAGTGCAAAACGGCAACACTGAGTACATCTCAACCAGCACAGAGGACCTACTAAATCTTACGACGTACACGGACCAGCATGATGAGGCTCGCACTGATCAAACTCCTTTTTTTGACTCAAGCCTTATTATTGTGGATGAATATGTACCATCCACATATCAAGGACATATCGGATGAATCAATGTTAGACGAGATATCATAATCCACCAAACAATCGATTGGCGATGGTTCTCCAGACGTTGTATCATTGCCCAGAAGAAGCAGAGGACCCCACAAGACCAGCTCTAGGAGCCCCAATGAAACCATGTATGTCTCAGACTACGTCATGACTCGCCGACAAACTTCAAGATAAGGACAAATAGAAGATATGCACAAAACTAATCAGATCAGCTTCCAAGAGTTCATTAATCCAATACCAGATCGATCCCAATACATATTGCAGATAGAAAATCAAACCACCAAAAATAAATGTTTGATATTGAATCGAACACAACATGCTTTTACTCTTAAAGACAATACCTGATCTCAATACAATCTCATCTCGAGACATCAAATTTATAATCTTCCAGGACCACACTCAACTTGACAGAGTATCACTGGAATTATGGGATCGTGTGACAATGGAAAACATTCTTGCACAAACAGAAGTCCTAGATGTTCGGGGCTTCAGCTGCAAACAAACATCATCTGAGACAACACCTGATATACCACGATAGTGGAACAATTACACAAAGTCTTCATCTGCTAGAAACCAGGCGAGTGAACGTTCAATTCATATAAGATATGATCCTTCCTATAGGCCTCCTGACCATCCTGAATCTCAAGAAATGATACCAGAAGATACTTCTTACAAAAGCAATGAGAACTATCCATTCCACCGTGATTACGCTGAGGACTTAGACACTATGCAAGATATAACCTCTGTATCATAACCACTAAAAATACAAGATTTCCATTGGTCATTATGCAGTTGGAATACAAGGGGAAACTCCCACCTATTCAACTACGCAGAAATGGAATTCGAATTAACATCTATAGTGTGCCTACAAGAAACTTGGCTTACGGACCTTCCAAGCTGCGATGGCTATATCACTCTCTTGAATCCTGCAATAAAAGGTGCCTCTGGCAGACCAGCATCTGGACTGTTGACATTAATTTAAATTCGACCACAATGGTCAATTGTCGTGACCAACAACATAAATCCTTGGATACAAAATACCATCATTCGATTACAACCTTCTGGCCATAACAACCTTGACCGCCTCATATCCATCATGAACCTGTATTGCAATCCAGCATTGTTAAACAATAGCAATTTCCTATATGGTGTGTTTCTAACCATCGATCAAACACTCATAGAACATCAACATGTGGAATTCATTATATGCGGTGACTTAAATATACACCTATATAATAAACTAGGCCAACGGATGGAGTTCATCGATTTGTCAATGCGGGCAAGGAAATGACACAAGGAAATTTCGATTCATAATCTGAAACAAGTAGAACAACCGAAAGATGCCAAAGGGATAACCATACCGACATGGTATGGTGCTAATACGACAGCAATAATAGATTATCTGCCAACAGATCTACTGGAATCAATTACAGAGATCCAAATCAATCTATCAACAAGAAGTGATCACCACCAACTAATAGTAACTGATTCCAGATCCACACAACCAAAAAAGATTGACTTCAGCATACCGACAGAAGTCGCTGGCAACAATCGCCAACTGCGAATAACTCAACAGCAATAATAGATCTCACAGACCGATTACATTTGACAACAATGCCAGATATTGACAAACTTAATTATGATACCTTTCTGATTCCCTTCCTAAAGCCGAGGAAGAACCAATCGAAACTATACAATCATTATTACGATACTGTAGTTGCGCAGAAAAGATGCGTAAGGACATTCGCAACCTAAAACCCACAAATGGAATTTCAATTTCTGCACAGAAGAAAAAAATAAAACAAAAATACACAAACTGGAGGAAATCATATCAGGCAACACTGATACAAAACAATGCAGAAACCATGATGAAAGCTTACAAGAACCACAACCCAAGACAACTGTGGAATCTGTTGAACAGTAATGAAAGCAACCAACAACTCTTGATAGCAAATGTGACCAAGCAAAAATGGATAGACCACTTTGCAAATATATATAATGATCCAGATAATACCATGCCGCGAGCACTACAGACTGTAAATAAAGCATGGAATGTTCGCTACGAGAAGGAAGACCTGATCCTGATTTTTGGAAAACTGAACACCTCACGTGCCCCAGGTCCCGACAGTCTGGCCAATGCAATTCTAAAACAAAATGCAGAGCTGTGGATTCTCTTCATGATGAGACTCATAGAAACCATCAACAAACAGAATACAATCCCTGCATCATGAAGAACAGCGATAATCGTCACCATATACAAACTAGGGGCACGGGACAATCCGCAGAATTTTAGACCGATCGCACTACTAGACCCATTGGGCAAGATCTTCGCCGCATTGCTCCTCAAAAAACGTAAGGAATGGGCTAACAAAACAAAGCGATTGGCAACGAGACAGACGGGATTCACTGCTGGCGTTGGTACTAATATAAATCTCCTTATAATGAACTTGGTCAAATATGAAGCAATAGAAAAAAAAACACAGATCTATGCTGCTTTCTTGGACCTAAATATGGCATTTGATTCCATACCAAGAACACAACTAAGGGAAAAACTGTCGGCGTGGAATTGTCCAGTGGAGATCCTTGAGCCAATAAAACTATTATATTCCGATACAACAATAGCTGTGAGACTTTCAAAGAATGGCACGACTACACCCATGATAAAAACAACGAAAGGACTAAAGCAGGGTTGTCCTCTCGCAGCCACCTTATATAATTTATACACAGCAGATTGCGAAGAACATCTTAATGACCCGGCTCTGAACCCTCCAAAATGGAACTCTGTCCCAATTCCAGTGTTATTCTATGCCAACGACATAATCCTACTAGACAAAACCATCTCGGGTCTACAACGGAGCTTACATCTTATGGGAACCTACATGAAATCCAACAACCTAAGGATCAATACGGCAAAGACTAAAATCATGCCATTAGTAAAACTTCCATTCAAGAAACATCCAGCGCTAAAATTCTCTATTGATAACATTTGTCTAGACTAGAAGAAGTATCGACCTTCAAATATCTGGGCATTATACTAAATCAATCTAAAATAGAAAAACAGTGGTTCAATAACCTGAAAATGAAAACCCAGGCACTAGACAGACAAGGCTGTATCCTACACAGGAAATATGGCAAATTTTCCTTTAAACCTGTCATAACATTCTACAGGCAGAAAGTCATCCCGGTAATTACATATGGCAGCGACGGTGTCCAGTCAATTGGTCGAAAAAAAACTGGTCGACTGCAATTTGGTCGACGCAATTTGGTCGAAAAGCAAATGGTCGAATTTTTTTTTTTATTTATATATTTATTTTTCGGGTTTTCGTTTTGTAAAAAAAGGGGTTTTTAGAGGAAAAAAAAGGGGTTGGGAGGGGGACCCCCCCAAAAAAAATTAAAAAAAGGGTTAAAATAAAAAAAAAAAAATTCGACCATTTGGTTTTCGACCAAATTGGTTCGACCATTTGTCTGGTCGACCAATTTTTTTCGACCAAATGTCTGGTAACCGGCAGCGACGCAATGATCCACTCACAATCCAACAATTGGGCGAAACTAGAAGCTATATTCTGGAGAAAGATCTTAAGGCTCCCAGATTCTTATCCGATGGCTAGAATTCGCTATGAGGTGGCAACCCAATCCATATCTCCGATAGTGACATGGAAACAGCTCGACCTACTAAGAAAACTTCTGACAAACGATGAAACACCAGCAACAGCACTTTTGAAAAATAATCCAACTGCTCTTCATAATACATTTCTAAGGAAATGGAAAGATCATTTGCACCAACAAGTAAAGGATGAAGAAATATCACTGGAAACCCTCATGAACAGACCACAACATGCAAAACGCAAATTAGCAAATAACGACTGGATCCGAACATGTCATGCCAAAACCCTGTATTTAAGAAATCTTCAAAGTCAATTGGACATTCGAGCACTAAACGAAATTCCGAAGTACATGGAACAGTTTCCTGATAACAATATCCGTACAGTGTACATGGTGATTTGATTAAATAACTTACCTACAAGGGACAAACTGGCAATGATACGACAAATCCCGAAAAGTGACAACTATTGTCGTTTCTGTAAAGATAGAGAAGCACCAGAAACAATTTATCATCTAGTAATGATCTGCCCAGAATTAACGACCAAGAGACTGAATTTTGGTAACTTTTTCAAAATATCAAGTCAACAGATGGACTCGGATATGCGTTGGTCTTTATTATTGAAGGGACGCAAAAACAAACTAATTTTCACGATAGCTCAATACTTACAACATATCTTGGGATTGCAGCCTGAAGTTCAACAGAAAGCCAAGTGAAGATACTGACGACTGGCCTAATTGATGCCGAAAGTGTTAACAAAAGATCTTCTTATTGTCTCTTTTTTTAACTGTTATATTTTATAATTTTGTGTATCACTGAGTTTTTAAAAATGAAATGAAAACTTTGTAACAAACTAAATCATTTTATTTTAAAGAAAAATTGCATTGTAGCCACTGTTCATCTAAATGGCTGATCTTAAAGTGCTTTCATTGGATGTGCATCGGCTCAACTCCCCTGGGAAGTGAAAAACTATGCTGACCAAACTGACTGAATTGAAGGCTGATATTGTTTTATTACAATAGGCGCACCTATTGCAGTCGCATTGGTTTAGACTTTAGTCTAAGTGGTTTTCCCACCAGTATTTTGTGTCCTCTTCGACCAATCGTGCGGGGGTGGCTGTTTTATTTGCCCATTCCTTGAACTTTTCCCTGGTGAAAATAACTAGAAATCAGCAGAATCACTACTTGGGTCTCCACATTCGCCTGTGTGATGTAGATCTTACTCTATTTTCAATTTACTCCCTAACCAGTCTCAAGATGCTTTTTACGCCTGCATTATTCCACATATTGCCCATTTTCAGATGGGAGAACTTATATTAGGGGCAATTTTAATGTAGTGTTGGAAGGGGATCTAGATAGATCTGGCAGGGTTTGGAAGGGGCAGTGAGAGCTGAACCTGAATCCGTGGGGTAAACCATAGTGGACCTACAACTGGTTGACATTTGGAGACCACATCACCCCCTTGCAAGGGACAATTCTTATTTTTTTCATGTGCACCATACTCACTCTTGACTGGATTTCTTTTTGGTTTCTTACTCCCTGGCCCTGAAAATGTTAGACTCTGCTGTAGAGCTAGCAGTGGTCTCAGATCACACTCGGTTTATGCTCTGAGTTGACACATTAGTGCTGGGAGCTAGGAAAACTATTATTTGGAAGATCAATGACTCACTGTTGACAGACTGGCTGCTTCCAGGAAGCATATGTTGATGTCTCAGAGGGAAGAGGTAGAGAAGCGTGTGTTAGAGTTGGACCAGCAGTACAAAGGAGGGGGGTGGGGGCTCAGGAACGCTGTATAGACTTTGTTGCTTGGGCGATTCTGCCCTCCATAACAGTAAGATTTAAAGGGTCCGGTCACGTTAGATGAGTCACCCGGGTTATTTGATCCCTCCCTAATAATAAGGCCCCCGTACCCGATGGGTACTCTGCTCTTTTTTATAAGAAATGTATCCATCTCCTGGCACCCATCTTGTTACCTTATTCAACAGCTTCACCACTACCGGAGAGATTTTGCCTACTATGGGTGAATACATGTTTCTGCTTATTGGCAAACCAGACACAGATCCTACTCTTTGTACATCCTACTGACCCATTGCAATGATGAACTATGATGCCCAAATCTGTTCTAAGGTCCTTGCGGCCAGATTGGCAGACATCCTCCCCAGTAAAGTTCAGATAGACCAGACAGGTTTTGTCCTGCGACATCAGACATTCGATAATGTGCGTAGGACCGTGAAAGTGAACGAATATGCGAGGTGATATTACCAGGAGTCGGCCGCTTTATCCATTGATGCTGAGAAAGCATTCAATTGCATGGACTGGGCATATCTCTCCGTAGTATTGGATACATTTGGGTTTTGTTTAGCAAAGGAATATTGGCTAATTTTGTCCACCCAACCACCCGTATAAAATTTAAATTGCAGTTGTGGATGTAACTTCTTAATAAATTCATGTGCCATGCAAAAAAATACACTTCACACAATTATTGTGATAATAAATGGTATTTTAGTGTTTATGTACAGTTTCCCTTTGTGATGACACATGTTTCAGCGGATGCCACCGCCTTTTTCAAATCCAGGCTGTTGTGATTTCAACAAACATTGGTGCACAGAAATGACCAAACTCATATGCATGGTGTCCAAATGTTGCAGTGTATCAGTAGTACAACAATCACATAGATATATCCATTGCATAAAGAGGAAAAAAAACATGTATGGTAAATTAGTGTGTGACCATACACCATATTCCAAACAGCACAGACAAGGAGGGAGGGGAAAAGGGTGGGATGATTTGAGGTAAAAACAATGCACAGAGAAAAATTTAAATAAAGTAAATTAGAATTAGCAAGCTTCCAGATATACCGTTAAAGTTTAACACATTTGTGCTTGTTACTGTTAGGGTCATATTCGTGTTGTCTTACCCAATCGTTTTGCCTTGATAGGTGAATATTCTTACAGCATATGTGTACAGTCATGGGTTCAATCCCAACTTGTCAATTAAACACGTATTAAATAATCATCCTTTTTTAATACAATGGTCCATGTCCTATAGTGATCTTATCTCTGCTCGTTTTAAGGTAAGTATGGTTCCTTATTGATTATCTCAAGTATCTAAATCTACTTTCCATCCTCTCATTACTCGTTATGCGGCTGGTTCCTTATTTGTGTTGCAAATGAAAGCGCAAGCGTGGAGTTATTCACCATCTTAAAAGACTCCATTTGTGAGCCTTATAAAGATCGTTTTAGTAGAGATTTAAATTGTCGCACTGTCAATATGCAAAACGGTGCTCGTGGTTGTGCGCTATACATTCTGTTATTAGGGCTTACTTGCAAAGTCTTCGTTTTCTAACCACAGACTGATTCCCTATGGTGTTTTGTTGTTCTCTCAGCGTCATGAAAACCACTTGAGTCCTACCTTCTTGTCCATTATAGCCGCCATACTTTGGTATGGAGACTCACTTCCCATTCTCTTCATGTCTAATGGCCCATCCTTGCCTGAAATACTATTTATGGAGATCTAGATTGACTATTGTACACTCTGCACCTCAATGGGTCTGTCCATGAACTAATTGCCTGCACTACTAAGTTATTCTTATGGCGCCCTGACAAAGGCACTAGTCCTACTTTAGTTTCCATTATAGCCTCCATACTTTGGTTTGAAGATTAATTTCCCATCCCAAAACATGTGAGGATTTTAGTTAACTCAAGGAATATTTTGATTTGCATTCTGTCAACCCTTGCACAATATTCAAAGTTCTTACCTTGATGTGATATTTATGTACAGTGATAATTTTAAAATGTCAATTAGTGTGGTTTTTAATTCGCAATCCGCAACCCCAATAACTTCTGTTACATTTGATATTAATGATTCATGAATGCATTTTGAGTTCTAATTAGAGACCCATCTCATGCACTATTAGGTGCTCCAAGTATAGAGGTTTCCAAGTGTTCACACTTGCATAAGTGGTAATAACATGTGAGTGTCGTAGGGAAGCCCTGCAGAATGCCTTTTGGTTCATCAATGGGGTATTTTGAAGGCTGTTTTATGTCATAATTCGGTTTTTAATTTCCTTTGGTACTCTTATAATTCAAAATCACTGTTGTGAGATATAGTTGTCTATGGCTAGCCCAATATGAAGCTCGTTGTTCAAACTGGTACAAGTTCCCAGGACCCAGATCTTTCTCACTGATTAGTTAAACATTTTACTTGTTGTACCCATTCTATCAATTCGCTAATTTTGCAGAGATTCTAATAGGATTCATAAAAAGGAAGACATCTCATTATCTTAATTAAGACCTCTCTCTAATGTTACAAATTTACAAATTAGTTTGGCTTCTTCCTGCCCTAGTGTGAGTGCCTGATTCCCACCCCTGGGTCCTAGAGTCACTTTCATGAGACCCAGGAACCTAATACATGTTTTGTCACTCAGCGGATGATTCTTCTGCCAGTGGTGTGCTAATGGCAGATTAGTATCTTGACTTCCAATGGATGACAGGTGTTCTCGTATCCACACTCTCAGTTGTCTAATGGTACTTCCTATGCACATTAGTCCACATTGACATACAATAGAATAAATTACAAACTTGGATTTACAATTGATATAATCTTTACTCTTTGCTCTATTTTCTTTTCTTTCTTCTTCTTTCTTTTCCTCCTTTATTTCTTATCTTTTTTAAATGACCTTGGTACTGATTTGATCTGATATGTTATTGTGTGTGTTAATATGTACCAGATGCTTTTAAGTCTTTTGTCGATATCATCTATTCAATTGTTGTTATATTTTTGTTTATTTGAAAATAAAACTTTGAATTCCAGAGACAATTGATATAATCTATAATTTTATGTTTGATGCCATTCAAGTCTTCAAAGTACTCTGTGTTGTCCATTGCATATTTACACATCGAGCATGAGCTGCATTATTTGAACCCCATGGGTAGTTGTGGCAGCCATGTAGAAGTGGTTTGAGTTTTATTTTCTCGGAGAAAAGAAGGACTCAGAATATTCTTGAGTGTTCTAGCCCGCTGAAAGGTCACAGTTGAACTCTCTTCAATGAGGTCTTTGATATGAAGATCTAACTTTAATAGATGCCAGTTCCTTTTCAGAATTTTTCGTACGGTCCAGTTATTGGCACAGTATGTTGTGATGCAACCAATTTTATCTGTCCTAAGTTCCGTCTGCTTCTTTGTGGTCAGGGTATTTTCTCTGTTCAATTTCCTTGCTTTGTCTCATGCTGCTGTTATAATTTTGTTGCTGTACCCTCTTGCTTTAAATCTGGTTGTGAGCAGCCTGCACTCTTTATCAAATGTATTTTGTTCAGTGCAGTTTCTCTGTGCCCTTATATACTCTCCTTTGGGGATGTTCCTGATCACAGGATTATGATGGCAACTTGTGGCATACAAAGTTGAATTTGCCTCTGTTTCTTTCCTATATGTTTTTGTCATAAGTTTATTGTTTGACACATAAATGGTCAGGTCCAAAAAGTTCACGCTACAGGTTCCTGTGAATTCTATGCCCAGTTGATTCTGTTTTGCCCTTCTCATCAACTGTTCCAACTCATCTTCTTCTCCTTTCCAGACTAACAGAACATCATCTATGTATCTGATCTATAGAATCATATTCTCCTCATATGCTATATCACTGTATATGTGTAGATCCTCATACATCGACATTACTAGGTTTGCCAATGCTGGGGCATATTTCACACCCATGGCAACACATCTTGTTTGCCTATAGAATTCTTGGTTAAACAGAAAAACATTGTTTTGCAATGTAAGTAGAAGAATCTCCTTCAACATTGTGACTGAATGATAGTTCGAAGCTGTGTCTTGTTGAAACACGTATTCAATTGTTTCTAATGCTGTGTCATGTTCGATTGACGTGTAAAGGGTTTTGACATCCCATGTTGCCAGTAAAAACCCTGAATGCCATTCCACTTTTGATTCTTCAATTATCACTGTTGTTGTGTCGTTCATATAGGATTTTACTGTAGTTACCCAGTATATTGTCAATGTACTCGACCATGTTCATAGTGGCCCACCCAATCCACTTAAAATTGGTCTCCCTTCAGGAATTGTTTGAAAGGTTTTATGTACCTTCGGTAAAAAGTACATTGTTGGTAGTGTAGGATGTTTGAGTTCCAAAAATTGTCTTTCAACAACTGTTATGAGACCTTGTGATGCCAACTGGTAATTGCTTCCTTCAATTCTGTTAGTATCTCTAATTTGGGGTTTGATGATAAATTTACATAGCATAATTGGGTGGTTAGATGATTTTAGCCATTGTTATGCAATCCTCTCGATTCATTACAACAATATTGCCACCTTTGTCAGCTGTCTTTATAATTATCTTCGGATCTTATGATATGATATGATATGATATGATTTGATATGATATGGCATTTATAATGCGCCTATACACAAGTGTTCCAAGGCGCGACGAGGCAAGGGAGGGGGAACAGAGGGAGGACAGACAATGATCCTACTAGGCCAGGTCTCATTCAGATCGCGCAAGTTCATGGGCACGGGACGGAGGAGAAGTGCGGGGGGAAAGGGGGATAGGACAGTGGAGTACATGGGATAAGACAATAATAAGATTAAGTAAAAGTACGGCCAGCAGGTGGCAAGTGGAAGGGTAAGTGCAGACATCCGGTGTCAAGTGCTAGAAGTGGGACCGTAGGGATACGGAAAACAGTCACCAAGTGCGGGGTTGCCAAGAAGGCAGTGCAGGAGAGCGACAGGCGGGCGAGTGGACCTGGGCCCGAGATCAGAGGGTGGCCAGGTAACCAGTGCAGTTCCAGTGTCAGCAAGGAAATCAGCAAGGGAGAGGAGGAGAAAAAGCAGACGCAAAGAGAAAGGTTTTGAGGTGCTTCTGGAACCGAAGATGATTCTCCTCAGGTTTCAGGGAGGCCGGGAAGCTGTTCCAGAGGTTGCTTAAGGTTGTTCAATGCTATTCTTTCCATCTGTGTTAAGTTGCCATCACAAAGGGCAACTGTACATAAACACTGAAACACCATTTATTATCACAATAATTGTGTGAAGTGTCTTTTTTTGCATGGCACATGAATTTATTAAGCAGTAACATCCACAAGTGCAATTTCTTTTTACAAACGGAGTAGAGGAACCATATTTCTCCCTTCAGTTACCCAATTCATGCGACAGAAACCTGTTCACAACGGAAAAGGAGGGCACTGAGGTCTATTTTTTAGTATCCACAATGAATGTTCCTCACTAAGCGGTTTCTATCAAATTAAACGCAGCCCTGTCCTAGCCACTAACTTTGTCTAGAACAATTCGTCAGGGTTGTCCATTGTCCCTGCTCCTATTTGCACTATCGATGGAGACTTTGGCAGCCCATATCTGGCTGGCAGAAAATATTGGTGGGATCCTTATTGTGGGTTATCAACATGAAATCGCCATTTATGGTGAGGACTTTCTATTTTATATGCATTGGCACCAGGTGACTTTACCTCATGTGGCTTCCCTGCTGGACTCATTGCACCAGGTTTATACTAAATCTATACTTCTTAACACCTCAGTGAAACCTGAAGCGGAACGAGACTGCCAAGATTGGTTTGCATTTCAATGGTCGGGGTTGCCCCTCAGATATTTTGGGGTACAGATTACACCCACTCACTCTCAACTTTACCCCAAGAATGCCCCTGACCTGATTTCTTTGGCTAAATCGGATTTACTTCGATGGGTGCAATCGGAAATCTCATGGTTTGGACGGGTGGCACCTGTTAAGATGATGCTGTTGCCACGCCTCCTGTATGTCTTATAGGCCCTCCCAATTTGGTTTCCCAAGCAGGGTGAAATGCAATCCCTTTTTTTTAAAGTTTATTTGGACAAAGAAGTTCCTGAGACTATCCCGGCATACACTGATGACTGCTAAAGAAAAAGGTGGTTTAGGGGTCCTGGATATAGAAGGCTTCCTTTATGCAGCTCAGTCGGATCCCTTGATGGACAGTGTGACTGTAGCCCATAACCCTGACATTGGTTGCATATTGAGCAGGATATGATTCCACTCCCTCTACATGACTGGTGTTGGAGGTACCCTAAGCTTTGGGGACTAGAGCCCAGTCTCTTACTGATGACCTACTGGGACTAGGCTTCCCAGAAGTACTCCGGAACTACGTTCCCTTCTCCTCTCACCCGAATCTGAAATACACCAGAGATTCTGCCAGGTTTCCAGTGGGGTAGGTTTCTGGGGTGGGTTGAAAGGGGTCACGAATGACTGGGACATCTATTTGAGTCTGAACAGCCACTTTAACTTTGATATATGCAAGCAGGTCTTAATTGTGCGGGTTGTTGACAAATATACTTGAATCCAACTCTGTCACTATGTATCTGCTGCAAGCCTGCATCAGCATGCTAAGAAAAACACGACTTCGTTTGAGGACCTCTTTATCGGGGATCCCCCTTCCTGGAAGATCTCAGCACTATGCCTTTTCTTAATGCTTTGCAGCTTAAGCCCCCACATCTTTATGTCGCAGAAAATGTAAAGAACTGAATTCTTCTATACAGGATTTCACATGGTATACTGTATGGTCTTGGGCTGGTAAATCATCTAGATGTGTGCCACTGCAGGAGAACAGTTATACATTGTTATTCTGGTGGTATCTTACCCCTGTGCGGCTTCACAAGATGAACCCTGCTGTATCAGACCGATGTTGGAGCTGTACTTAACCCCTGGGAACCCTCTTTCACATATGGTGCTCCTACGCACTAATTCAAATCTATTGAAAGGAAATCCTGGCTCAGATTAAGCTGCTAAGTATTAGGAGAGCAAGACTTCGAGGGACACTATAAGCTGTCTGCTAGATTGGCCCATTTGCTTACACACTTTTTAGAGCGGCAGGGTGGTAGTGGCACGCAATTGAAAGTCTCCCACTGCACCAGATATCAGGGAATGGTGAGTTAAAATAAGTTGTGTTGTAGCTATGTGCAAGATTGAGGGCTATCTTAAAGGAGAGATGCTTAAGTTTCTGATAGAATGGAAGCTGTGTATTCAGTTTGTGGCCCAAAATGACAATTCTGACCTGCATCATATGCCCCATGAAATGAGGTCCTTAAGGCTATTGTAGCTTCTGAATCCACCCAGGTTATATTATCGTTGCAGCTCTTAGTAGTCTGGCCCTAGTGCTCTATGATTTATGTTGTCCAGATGACGTTATTATATATTGTTCCTGTGTTATGTTTTACCCCGTGCAGTGACAGGCCTATTAGGCTTTTAGGATGATCATTGAGGAGGCAATATATAGTTTGCTGTTTGTGAACAAATGATGCTTGTTTGATTCTCATATCTCATTGATGTCCACTTCTCTTTTGTTTTTGTAATCTTATACGCTTTTCAATAAAAACTTGAATTGTAAAAAAAAAGGTTGGCAACCACAAACCATATCACCTTTCCAGAACATTAAGAGGAGGCGCTTGGTCTCTGTGTGAGCAAGCCAAGACCCCATTGCACAGACATCCTTAGAGAATTGCACATGTAGGATGATGCAGCTATTCATTATTGTCCACAGATATTGGTATGTTTCTGAAATGTAATATTCATGTAATATTCATTTGCTTTGGATTCAGCTCAAGAAAATGCCAAGTACCATTTAGGCTTACGGAATTGGTACCCTACTCTTAACTTGAACAGGTTTTGGCTTTGGTCCAGAGGACCTGGTTCATGCGATCATTTAAAGGCAAGAGCATCAAAGTAGCTGTCCAGTAAAATAAGTGTGCCCACAGGAGCGACAAAAATCAATAGATGTGTTAGCCATTATCGATCATGTTTATCTAATTGCATGGTTATGTTTTCAGTCATTTCTTTCACACTGAAATGAAGCTACTCTCCAAAAGGGGTTTGAGAGCAAGAATACGATTGTTACAACAATAACTGACATCGTCCTTGAACTTAGATGGGAGCAAAACATCTTTCATCTTTCACTTTCAATTGACATGAAAAACGTGAATTAGTTGAACATTCAGAAAGTATTCCTTTGCTAGTAACAGTTACATGATGAACCTGGCCTTGCGATGCCATCAAATAGGCATTCTACCAAAGATGAAGTTAATGTGGGCTGATAAAGGACAGTCAAATCACTTGGAAATGAGGGTGTATGTTTATGTTTCTCCCTTTAGATACAATATTTTTCAGTTTCTTTATTTGGGATTTCTTGGTTTTGGGTTCCCTGTCTAGTCTCATTCTCTTCGTTAGGGCTGACTGTCATTTCATCAATATGCTTGGCCCATCTTTCTTTCAGAGATTCAATCCACTTTTGAGAGAAGGCTTGAGACTTGTCTGAAAGGAAATGGTAACATTTTTCTCTTCATTAACATGACATTTCTTGTACTGAAATTGTTTTGTGTCAAGGGATAAAGAGTTTTTGCTGCTGGATTTCAGCAAACCCAGGGTCTATGGGCCTACAGTAAACTTCCCATGGGCCTATCCCCCAACACACCAACCCTTGTCCTCTTCCCCTTACACATTTTAGCTTGATTATTTTTGTCCTGTCACTGTCCACTTTGAACAAGTAATTAATGTGTTGAATACCCATAGGAGCACTAGTATTATGATGTACCTGATGAACCCTCATCATTTGACTAATGCTCTTTGTCAATTGTTCACTTCCGGCACCTAATGAGAGAACGTCACGTAACTTGGTTATGGGGAGGTCTTTGTTCATACCTCGGTTCCTCCCTAGAAGTGCAACTGGGTCTCCCAGAGGAGTAGGTAAGATAATTTTGATAGTTACTCTTAAAAAAACGACTTGACCTCCATTCAGTTTGCTGTTGAGGTCCATCCTCCTTTGGTAATTTTCTCCAACGTGTGGGGACGTGGGTGGGGGGGTGATTGAATCCTTTCCCAGGTCACATTCTGGTCTAAACTGCCATTGAAACCTGATATTGGGTTTTTTCCCTCTCCTTTGGGGGAGAATTTTAATATGCCAAGATGTGCATAGAACCTAGGTAACCTAGGTAACAGGGACTAATAAAATGTACTGTTTGTGCTGGGTCAGTAGCATGTAAAACAGATGGAAAACGATACTGTTGCATTGGGGCATGGAGCCTTCTCTGTCTGTTGGTTTCCTTAATCACAGAAGATTAGTTCTCTGCACGCCTCTCTAAGTGCAATAGTGGCATTCTCCTTACCTCAGCTCCCTTGATGGCAGCTGATGCAGGTTTCTGTTTATTGGTCTTTTGGTTATTTTTAAGACATTGAAGGAGAAAATATTTCATATATTTGAATGGTAATAATCCACTCTAATGAGCTAGCTTCATTAAAGTCAAATACTAATTGAATGACCACATGTTTTGAAGGGAGGGTCGACCCAGGAGGTTATGTAAGAGGATTCAATTCAGCACTACAGCCAAGTTAACGCCTAGTCTAGAATACTGAATGAAAACCCTTATTGATATATCTTTAGGTCCAGTTCATGCGTTCTGGATGACTACCCTTGTATAACACCCCTCTCTTGGAATCCCCCTGACCCCACTGAGCCAAGAAGTAATTCTGTTTTGCAAGTTTAAAAGGTTTATTTGATAAATTAAAATAGATATATATATCACGCTTTATAATAATTTAATAATTGAATAGCACACTTAATCTGATATGATAAAGATCAACAACGGAGAATCTGGCACTAGCACACTTCTTTATAATGACTAATGAGTTGACCTGAAATGGATAAGGTAGCACACTGGTAAATAGGTACAGAAGTATAATGTGGTAGAGGATGCTTTATGTAACTCAGGTGGATGCAATATTCAATGAATGCAGTACAGAAAATACTCAATATGATTTCAACCAAACAATGTAATCACTTTTCTCTGGCTATTCACTCCCCCCCTCTTTATGCAATGCAAGGGAATGGGAGGAAAGCACACAGTTCTCAGAAATGCAATCAATGTAATCAGTTCAATCCAGCAAGCTTAGACAACAGAAAACAGATAGGAGTTTTGAAAACACAGGCCCAAATGCTTTGATATGTGCTAGCAATGGATGAGAAATATGCTAAGCGCTTTTAATTCCCTATTAGAGGTTCAGGGTGAGTGGTATCTAGTTAATATTAGTCCAGGCTCACACTAGCAATGATGCAGGGATAGTTAGCAGGTCAAACGAATTTCTGGCAAATGGAAAGCAAACAGCAGCAGTTTTTACATGTGAAGAAATTGCAAATCGCGGTAAAATTCGCGGATGCGCCGAGCGCTATTACAAAGGAACCGCAAGGACTATCTCTACCGTTTTGGGGTCCTAGAAAAGCCTGGGATCTCAGCTTCCAAATGAAAGTTATTGCAAGTCTCTAGCCCAAACGGTTGCGGAGATATGAGTAATTTAGTAAAGGTCGTTTTTGGTTTCGTAAATTTTAAACGCACACTTTTTCAAAATGACAAGTGACAAATTTTTGCAGCTAGAATGACAGGTGACAGCTAGGAGGCAGTTCTACTTAGGTTAAATAGATTGAATTAGATGAATTTAAACTAAGAGATGTGTTCTGAGTTTTGCTAAGTACTCACAAGAGATTTTGAACAGGAAAGCGACTTGGTCACGGACTTCAGTCTGGTCAGGTCTTTCCGGGTTCTGCTCACAGCGCCTGGCCTCTGGAACTGCTCACAGGGGTCTGGTCTCTGCTAGGCACCGGTTCTTTGGGTCTCTCTGCTCTGGATAGATTGAAGTCTCTAGTTTGGCTTTCTGGAGTTTGATGGAGGTAAGTATGGATTTTTCCGGCAGAGCGTCCCGCTGCAGATGGATTTGGAAGCCACTATCTGTCCTGTCTGTCTGCTTTTATGTGTTTAGAATGTGGGTGTGTTCTAGCATCACTGACCCTACCTCTCTCTCAGCTTCTAATTGGTCAAACTTTCATCCCTTACTTGATTGGGGGAATGAAATGAAGTGTCATCATGATGAGGTCTGTTTATGATACAGAGAACCCACCCCTGTCAACTTTACACACAATCTATATCTGACCTAAAAACATATTTGCACAGGTACACATTTGTTTAAAATTACATATACATGGTGTGGCTGAATTTAGCCATGTCTCTATCCAAATCTGCTTTTCCTAGGAGCTTGCATTCAAAAACGGCAACTTCTAGCACTTTTTCATGTGCTGCACAACATTGGATCTTCATTAAATTTTATACAACTGTTCCTCACATATCTACCCATATACCAATGCATTTTCGTTTGTCTAGCTGAAACAGGGAGTCTGTAATATTAATAAACAATGGGGTTTTGCCCCAGAACATCACACAAATTCGAATTTGGCCTTGAATTAAAGGTACATTTTTTAAATTAAAGCTCTCAAAGTTATACATTTCTGTCATTTGATTACAAAGAGTTATCAGTGTTTTTGTAAAATATATATTTTACTTCCAATTCAATCCTCAGAGTGTTGAGGTCCGCCTCCAAGACTTGGGTGGGTCAGTCCTCTGGGCAGGCAGGGCTTTGTTGACATTAAACAGACAAAATTAACATCTTCCTTTCAGAGGAAAGGGTCCTTTGTGTGGTCTCTGGGAAGCTCCCAGCCAGTCTGCCTTCTATCAATCAAGAGGTCATGTGAGATTCTAACTCCTGGTGTGAAGCTCTTGAGGTGATAGGGTTTCCCAGGCTTCAGGCCTCTGGGAACAGCATGTGGCTAATTTTTAATTAAAATGCAGCCTTTGAAGTCAGCTAAGTCAAATCCCTTTGTACAGCAACTGCACTCAAATCTCCTGTCAGAGTTTAGACCGCCAGCTCCCTCTTGAGGATTTTGTTGGTACTGCATGCAATTTTGGGATTTTCTTGGATTAATGCATTCTAAACAGGAATTGTTCTTACATGGTAGTAAATCCTTGCTTAACATTGTTTTGATGGGGCTCCTTACAGTAAGATGGTTATGTGGAACCCCACAAAAAGGGTTGAATCTTTAAAGTCGTCCAATAAGTCACGATTTCAGCAACTTTTTGACATCAGTAACAGTGGATTTTGTTAACAAAGACCTTTCTTTACACTGGTGGGTGGCAAGTTAGGTAACCATTTTGGTGTGCGCACAACTGCGCAGCTGTCCTGGATTCTGGGATGAAATGATGGGCGGCGACAGCGCATCCCCATCTTTACCCACTCCAATTATTTATTTTTGTTCTGGGGCAAAATGATGGGCAGCGACAGCTTAATCCCCATATTTACCCCGTCTAATGATTCCACATGGGTCAAAACAATGGTTTCAGACTACTGTGCGGGTAGTCCAATGGTGGTTTTAGGCAGCGTCCTTCTGTGCCCATAACATCGGCAAAAATGGGTGGCAGCCTATTCTTCCTGCATTTCCCGGTGCATTTTCTGGGAAGCTCTGGTCATCATGATGTTTTCATGTCAGTACTGCACAGTTTTGAGGTAGGGCTAGGATGCATGGGTAAATACATCCCACAAGCCCCCCTCTTGCGATGGCCATCCTATTTCACGAATGGGACTCGCAAGATCTGGGATGTTTCCTCATCTTCTTCCAATAGATGGCATAGTTCAGCATCTTTTCCTCCATCCGGTACTGATCGATCGGTTCTCCTCGCCGGTCCTGATGGGAATATTGGGCGGTACCCCGAGCCCGTTGCGTCTCAGCTCCCGGTCTCCGGATCGTCCTCCTTGGCCCGTCTCAAGGTTTTCTTTCTCCTAGGACGACAAAGGAAGAGCGGCAATACCTACTCATAGACGTTTTTCCACCACTGTTGAGATGGTGGGACAGCATATGCATTTCATCATGACAAAACACTACATTCTTATTTTGATAAAGAAAACAGTATAACTAAGAGACAGTTTCATGCAAATCACAATATTTTAGAGACTAAATGTGGTATGTTTTATGGTTGGAACTGAATTAGTCTGAGACAGTACCCGCTAGGATTTCAGAGGATTCCTCCAGTTGTTGCAGAGTGTGCCTGGGATGGCAACATTTCAACTGGTTTATGTGGACCCACTTGTCTTCCCCCTCTGCCGAACCGCCTTTGGGGATGCGGATCTTGTAGGCCACAGGGGAGATCTTATCGACGATCTCAAAGGGTCCCTTCCATGTAGGCAAAAATTTTCGCTGCTTGGCCTGGTTCCTTTGGAAGTTGTATAGATAGACCCGGTCTCCCACCTGATATTCCTTCCTGGAAGTTTTCAGGTCATAATGGGTCTTCATGCTATCAGCTGATCTTTCTAGATTCCGCTGAGCATAAGCAAAAGCATGTTGGAGGTGTTTCCTTAAATTCTCTACATACTCATGAGTAGTGGAGGCATTTATCAGTGTCTGCTCTTGGGTCCTGTAGAGCAAATGCTGCGGAAGCACCATCTTGCGCCCAGTCATCAACTCAAATGGTGACATTTTGGTTGCAGATGAAGGGGTAGATCTGATAGCCATTAGGACCAGAGGTAATCGGATATCCCAACTTGGCCCAGAATCTGCCACAAACTTCTTTAATATGCTCACAATTGTCCGGTTATATCTCTCTACTGCCCCAGAAGAAGCTGGTCTATAAGCAATATGCAACTTCCTTTTGACCCCCAGTATCTCCCACATCTTTGTCATTACTTCACTGGTGAAGTGGCTACCTCTGTCTGACTCAATCCTTTGAGGTAGACCAAAACGGGAAAAGATGTGGTTAATCATCAAGGCAGCTGCAGTTTCTGCCTTGCAATTTGGGGCTGGGAGACATTCCACCCACTTGGTAAACAAGCATGTCACAGTCAACATGTACTTATTCCCCCTAGCCGAGCGAATCACAGGGCCTACAAAGTCGATTTGTAAATCTGACCATGGCAGTGTCATTCCCCTCTTTTGTAAAGGCGCCCGGTGTGTGAGGGATGATGGCTGAAATTGTGCACACACAAGGCAACCCTTCAGGTACTGGTCGAGGTCCTGCCCCATGTGTGGCCAGTATGCAACCTCTCTTAAGATTTCCAATGTTGTGTGAAACCCCCTATGACCGGCAGTGGCCGCATCATGGGCGTGACTTAACATCAGGCTTCGGAATGAGGTAGGAACCACCCACTGATCGTGGCCAGCTTTGGATTTCCTTACCAACAAACCGTCTTGGATCCGGAACATTTTTGGACATTTCATCAACACTCTTAGGTCCTCTTTCCCAATGTAATCGGTATCCGTCAGGGGAAAGTTCTCAGGGTCCTCAAGGTGCTGGTAAAATTTACCAATTATTGGATCCCCCTTCTGAGCGGTGATCAAATCAGCATCAGGGGTCTCCTTACTCCATTGTGCAATTGAAAGGTCGTTGTGAGCATTTGTCTGGGACCTAGTGATAGCAGTGACCTGGATTTCCCCCAACAGGGACTCAATCTCAATTAGATCCCCTTGGATGGCTCCGGTTTTGGCCAGCTGATCAGCTAAGTCATTTCCAGTTTTGTCTGGTCCCTCTACTTTGGAATGACCCTTGATCTTCTTCCAATAGATGGTCATCCCATTCGAGGTGACCAGATCATCAATGTTTTGGATCAACTTCCCATGTTTCAAGGGTTTGTTGTTAGCACATAACATGCCTCTGGTTTTCCAATTAACCAGGTGTTCCACGAACCCGTTCCGTACATAATCCGAATCTGTGATTATGACCAGTTCGTGGAGTTGATGCTGGACAGCAGTGAGGATGGCCTGATGCACAGCCATCAATTCTGCCACCTGACTACTTCGGGGACCAATTTTGTATCCAGCGGAGGGTTCTGGGGACTCATTCACCCATGCATTCCCTACGCCAGCCACCAGTTCTTTCTCCCCGTCGTTGTCAACATGGTAAGAGCATCCATCCACATACACAGTGGGCATTCCCTCACACTTGTCTTCTTCAAAGACTTTGTGGGGGGAATTAAGGTATGCCTCCATGTTGTCCTTTATTTTTAGACTTTCGTCCTCGAGACAGTTTTCTCTGGCACAATCATGCAAGTCAGCCAGACCTTGCGCGAGGGGACTCTTCTTGTTTTGGCCATATCTGACCTCCACAGGAAAGCCTTGCATTGACAGAATCCAGGAAGTAATTCGGGAATTACTCACATTTCCGGCCCGGATTCTGTCACTTTGGAGATATTGCAGAGGCTGGTGTGGAGTCTCCACTATGATGTGTTCCCCCTGGATAAACGGGCGGTAATTCTTCAATGCCCACACCGTTGCCAGGAGTGCCTTCTCACAATCGTTGAATTTTTCCTCCACAGAGGATAAAGTTTTGCTCGCATAGGAGATTACTTTATTGACCTTGTCATGCTTTTGATATAATACTGCCGTCAAGCACATATTAGAGAACCCCGTCTCCAGGAAGAACTCCTTGTTTCTGACAGGGTAAGCTAGGCAAGGCGCTTGTGAGAGGCTTCTTTTGAGTTGTTTTACCGCCTCGGCTTGTTCTGGACCCCATTCCCACTTGACCCCCCCCTTCAGGAGATGAATCAGGGGTCTGGTGATCTCTGCATAGCCCTCAATGAACTTTCTGCTGTAATTAGTCAGTCCAAGGAGGCTCCTTAGTTCCCGCAGAGTTGTGGGGTCTTTCAGTTTCTGAAGTGCTTCCACTTTCTTTTCCTGGGGACAGAGACCCTGAGGAGTAATCTCATGCCCCAAGAAATTAACACGGGTTCTACACCACTGTGCTTTTTGAAAGGAAAGTTTTGCTCCGGCGGCCCTCAACTGTGTCAGAACATAACGGATCTCCGCTATGTGTTCCTCCACAGATGAACTTTTGATGAGGACATCATCTACATAAGCCAGGTTACCCCTTGCACCCAAGTCGGGCATGGCCTTGTGTAGAAAAATGTTGAATTCATTGCCGGAGTTGAGGTATCCGAAGGGAGTCCGGGTCCATGTGTACTGCTGGCCCCCAAAGGTAAAAGCCAGCTTGTATTGGTCCTCCCTACTGACAGGCACAGTCCAGTATCCATTGGTCAGGTCTATTGCAGTGAATACCTGTGACCCCTGGATCTGGGCCAGCCCTTGGTCAATGTAGGGCAGAGGCCATCGGGAAGTATGGACCCGTTTGTTGAGCTCCCTGAGGTCGGCACAGAGTCTCCACTGGCCGTTTGGCTTCAATATCCCCAGCACCGGATTATTGAAGGTGCTGTGGACTGGACGGATTATTCCCCGGGACTCAAGGTTCTTAATTATTTCAGTAAGGGACTCCATTGATGCGAGAGGCAAGCGATATTGCTTCACAAACACTGGAGTCATGCCAGGGTCCGTGGGGATTGTTGTGGTGTGGATGTCGGTGCGACCACAGTCATATGAGTCTACCGCAAAGAGATCTTGGAAATCCAAGAAAACTTGTTTCAACTTTTGCTTTTGTTCCAGAGTCACACAGGCATCAGCTAGGTTGACTCTCTCTTCCACCATCTGCCTGAAGCCTGGAAAGACTTCTGGTTTGGCTATCTCCGCGGCCTCCTCCAGCTGGGTGGAGAAGTCCCTGGTCAGAGTGCTGATTTGGACCGGAGGCTTCAGGTGGGAAAGGCAGCCCTCATGGACCTGGAAAATCACCTCATCCCTCCTGAAGTCACAGGTCACATCTTCCTTACCATAGGGGCAGGAAGTGTACACCAGGAAGTTCCCCCCATGCCGGGTAAAGATCCTGTCTGGTGTTGTATTGTCATCACTGTCACTGTCAAAACAGTCCTTGGGGATTGGTCCTAACAGTTCATTTACTAAGTCGATGGAAAAATGTCGGTCATCAACCGCCATTCCAATAATGGTGCCTGCGGCCAGAGTAATACTCTTTAAGTCGCTGTTATCCACCTCTATTGGAATGGTGTCATGTTCTATGTTGACTAATGGTGTTGGGTTTACCCCCAACCCTTGCTGTTGGAGAGAAGCATTTAGATGTATGTAAGCATCAGGGTTTTTCAACTCTTGTCCCCTTTTAACTTTCACTTCCAGGGAGAATTGTCGGGTCCTTTCTGGGATGGTGACTTCCTCTTTAACCTGAATTTCAACTGCATAAGGTAGCAATTGAGCTGACCTAAATGCTTTTTCTGGATCATCAAAGCCCATGGGATTATCCGCTAATCGGGACCAAGCTTTGAAGTTTATTAGGTCCAAACTAATGGCAAAGCGATTGAGAATGTCACTGCCTAAGTAAAAGGCGGCAGTGACGTCTCGCACGACCCAACAATTATGGACTATGCTCTTGTTGCCAATGGAGATTTTGAGCATACACCTGCTTGGCAGGAGATGTTTTGAATTGGGTGCTTCCAGGTCCATTTCCCATTTGTCTATCAGTTTGAAGGTGGGAATGGCTGGATCTTTTGGGAGTGGGCGAAACATGGCTTCGCTGATGAAGCTCTTACCGTTGTTCACACACACTCGAGCGAGAACAGAGTCCTTCCCATCATTTAACTGAACAGGGATGAACAACTGCTCTCCAATTTGCTGAATATCAGCCAGGCTCTGAGCTGATTTCACATCTTTCTGGACTATAGGAGTGGGAGTTTCTGATTGTGGATTAGTATAGAATTTCAGAGTGTTTCCTTCCAGCGTGGAATACCACTTTAGACTGGAAGGAAGGTTGATTTTCAGAAATAGAGAGGACCCCCCATCACCAGTCTGTTGTCCTACTGCTATTACTGTCACGTCTGGAATTTGGTTGTTCTGGAAGTGAAATTCTACTTGGTCAGATTTTTGTTCAACCATGTGGCATGTGCCGTTTAAACTAACATGGTTGACACTCTGTTTTAATTTTATTGGTCGGCTAGTCTGGGTCCAGAGGACCTTGTTTACGCAATCTATTAGGGGTGACAACCTTCTCAGGAGGTCATTCCCTAGTAAACAAGGGGTGCCCTCCGGGGTCACAACTATGACCGGGTGTTTCAACTTGTGTCGCCCGATCTTAATGTCCAAGTCTGCAGTCCCCTCAACGGGAATTTCCTTCCCGTCAAAGTTCTGCAGTTGTCCAGGAAGAGAGGTGAGAGGAATTTGGTAATTCTCTCCCCTTCCTGCATTCAGTTCGTCAAAGGCCCTTCTGGACAGAAGGGTAGCTTGAGATCCAGTGTCCACCAGTGCCGAGATTGTACCCTGCCCCTGTACTTGTACCGGTGCATAATATCTTCCCTCCTTCTCCTCAAGGGGGCACAGATAATGTACATTTTTGGACAACTGGTGGGCTAACTTTCTGGTTTTGGACATCGCTAGCGAAGAGATTTGGGCAGAATTCTGTGGAGAGTCTTGGGAATCTGAAAGAAAAAGTTGGCAACTGGAGATCAGAGCCATTGTGGGTTCCCCTGGTTCCGGTTCTGGGCTGCCCCCCCCTTTTTGGAGGCAGTCCCCAGGATGGGTTTGAACCAGGGGATTTTCTTGCGGTTGGTTCTGGGATGAGATGGTGGGCGGCGGTAGCTCAGTCTCCACATCTCCCCAGTCTGGATTTGCATCCCTAGGGACCCATTTTTCTTTGGGAGGAGTTCCCCCCTCTCTGAAGGAGAAGATCCTTTTCTCAGGATCCTCTGAGGATCCCTCTCCCTCAAATTGGAAGATCTGTACCTCCTCCTCAAACTGAGTCTGTTTGGGTCTTTTGTTTCTCCTACCCCCCCTCTGCTCCTTAGGAGGCAGACTTTCAGGGGCAAGAGATTTTGTTTCCGGTTCCTGGGTTTCCAGGGGCTGTTTACAAGTAAGGAAGGAAGCTTCCTCCAAGGCTTTACACCCCCCTTCCCTTTGTGCCTCCTCCCTGGGAACCGGTGAGTTATCGGGGTGCTGCCCCCGTCATTGTTCTGGAGCACCAGGTCCAGAGTTGGGTGCGTTCTGTGCCGGCACGCCCATCTGAGGGTTCTGCTGAGCCCTCAGTATGTGACCCAGATCCCGCGCCATGTTTTGAACCTGGCGCTCTAACTGGGAAACCCGCTCAGGCTGATACGGGGCCCTGTTTTCTCCCCTGGGCTGATCCCGGGAAGGGTAGCTGTCCCTTCTTTGGTAGTACCCCTGGTTGGGAAGATTTGGGTACCCCTCCACCCTTGGCCTCCCCTCTCCCGGATTCAGTGGTCTGGGCTCAGGGAATTGGGGAAAGAAGGATGGATGGTTTTGGGGCTGAAAGTCGGGAGGATATCTGGGGAAAAAGTTCTGCCCAGGGTTTGGTAAATTTCTGCCCTCCTGTGGGAAGTTTGGAGGGAAGTTCCCTGGGTTAGGTGCTTGGCTGGGTCCCCCCCCTTGGGCTGGAGGAGTCCACACATAACCCAGGATGGGTCTGTTACCTTTGTAGCGAGGACTTACATAGTCAGGAGAGCGAGGGACCCCATTTGTGGGGCTGCCTCCCTGGCTCCCTGTCTGTGACTGGCCCGAGGACCTTCTGGGCCTAGCATTATTAGGTGCAGGTAGGTTTTTAGGCCCCCCCATCTCCAGATCCAAAACGGGGGTGACCTTTACCTCTGCCACCTTGACAGCAGCAGGGGTGCTGTTGGCTTTGGGGTTTTTCTGGGCATTGCTTTTATTTTCTATGGGCTTCTGCACCTCATAGATCCGGGTAGCCTGTTCAATGACCCAGTCTAAAGATCTTTTCTCATGAAAATCCCTCACAAGCTGGGTCATGATATATTTGGGCAAGGCATGGAAAAATGTATGGACAAACTCTCTACTATCTGTGCGCACCCTTCTGGTGGTTTGCGCAAAAGCACGCTTTAACTCCTGCACAAATTCTCGTGGGGCCTGATCCTCCCCACATTGCAAATTGTAGGCCGCCTTGCGAGCCTCTTGAGGATTTCTGTGAACAGAAAAATGTTTCAGGATGGCCGCCTTATATGTGGACCATCTTAAATGATTTTGGTCCTCCAGCCCCGCAAAGAAACTGGAGTATTCCGGGGAGAATGTCCACTTTACATATTGAATACAGCTTTGGCTGTCCTTCAAATGGAAAGTCTCCATCATTTGTTCAAACAACTCTAAGTGCTCCCAAACAGAATACTTAGCGTTCTTATGGTAAGGCGTGATGACGCTCCTGATCGCCTTAATCTGCTTGAAGGGGTCCTTAAGCAAGGCCCTTTTTGCCTTATTGGCCTTTTTGGTTCGGGTAACCCTTGTCCATTCTTCCTCGGACTCAGAGGCACTGCTCCCAGAGGTTCCCGTCTGTTCTTCCAGGTTTTCCCGGATTCTGCGAGCCTGGGAATGGCTGGCAGACTGTGGGGACCTGGTCTCCTGTGTCCTGCGCAGTTCAGAGGAGTCTTCAGATTCCTCCTTGCTGCCAGGATTTGATGGGTACCCCCTCCACTGACCTAACTGGGCAGAGGTTTTCAGGATGCCCTTAATGGGCCTACTCTCCTGGGGTTCCCCACTGAACTGTATTGTACTTGGGTGCCCATACCCGGATGCCCACCCCTCCATTCCTGAGTGGTACTGGCCTATGAGCCCCATACTCTTAGCTGGATAGTAATCTGCCATCCCTGTGGCCCTGTGCTCATGTGCGCCAGGGGACATGGGGGTGGTAGAGTCCAGGGACTGGGGGAGATGAAGGCCCCTGGTGTTAGGGCTCCTGCGGTTATGGTCAGGAATCTCTCTTTCCCAGCGGACCTCATCTCTATCCGCCCCTGCTCCCTGTTGCAATGCAAGAGCCTGCATTTGTGCTTTCAGTTCCTCTGTTAAGGCCTTACTCGACTCTATCAGTTTCTCCTGCATCGCTACCTGTTGCTGGAGCCTATCATTGTGTTGACAGAGGGCCTCATTCTCCCTCTGTGCTTCCTGGTTGGTCCTGGAGAACTGGGCCAGTCTTTGCTGCAGGAGGTTTACCTCCTGGGCAATGTCCCTATTGGCCTGCTCCTTTCTTGCTAGAGCATCTTCCACCCTTCTGGTGTGCTCTACCAAGTTCTGGTTTTCTTTTTGGAGATCACCCAGCCCCCGGTGGGCCAGGTGATTTTCTTCCATTTTTCTTTTTAAATGGCAGACTTCCTGGCCTAAGGCGTCTCTTTCCTGACTAAGAGCCTGCATTTGTGCCGCCAGGTCGTCCCTTTGCCTTTGGAAGGCACCAGCTTTCTGGCGCTCCTGATCAAACTCTGCCTGGGTATCCAGGTCTTTCAGAATCAGTTTATTGCTCTCCTCCTTCACTCTATCTAGGTGGCCTTGCAGGGTGACTACCTGCTCAGCACATGCCCTATTGAAGTCTAGCTGTTGCTCCAGCTTTTTCTGGCTTTGCAGTAGGGAGTCCAAACCTTCTTGGTGTTCCTTCTGCAAGGCCAGAAATCTGGTATCCTGTTCTGACTTTTCCTTTTGCAGCACATCCATATCCTCCTTTATTTTAGTGATGTACTGTCTGGTCTCATTTTCTGACTCCTGGCTTCTGTGCAGCCTTTGCTCAGAAGAGTCCAGATCAGATTGGGCCTTCTCTAACGCCATCTGTTGCCTTTTTGCCAGATCATGGCCTTCAGCACATTTATTCTGTATGGCTCCCATGTATAAATATAAATATGCCGCTATCCTAACAATCTTGTCGTGCTCATCTTTGGCCTTAGGAGCCATATATAGTTCACTCAGGGCCACGTGTAATGGACCCTGATCTCTATATATATCTGACCCTGTTTCCGTGACCTGTTGCATGATGGCCTGCAACCAGACTGTTTGGTCCTGGTGAGTCCACTCACCTCTCACAAATAACTTATGTAAGAAGTGCTCTCTGGCTATTTTCATATCTACCAAGGTCGTCATTCTAGAGATTGGTCTCTGTCCTGACTTACAGAAGTTAGTATTTTAGTTTTGCAGAACAGAACTTTTCTTGGAGTGTCCCTTTTGAGGAATGCTTCACAGCGTAATGCAGCGTGGTGATCCGACTGGATGTATGTATCCCGTCAGTTAGCACACTGTATTAAGCTGCACAAGTGGTATTCTAACCCAGAATCCCGGATACGAGCCCCCACTTTGTAAGAGGATTCAATTCAGCACTACAGCCAAGTTAACGCCTAGTCTAGAATACTGAATGAAAACCCTTATTGATATATCTTTAGGTCCAGTTCATGCGTTCTGGATGACTACCCTTGTATAACACCCCTCTCTTGGAATCCCCCTGACCCCACTGAGCCAAGAAGTAATTCTGTTTTGCAAGTTTAAAAGGTTTATTTGATAAATTAAAATAGATATATATATCACGCTTTATAATAATTTAATAATTGAATAGCACACTTAATCTGATATGATAAAGATCAACAACGGAGAATCTGGCACTAGCACACTTCTTTATAATGACTAATGAGTTGACCTGAAATGGATAAGGTAGCACACTGGTAAATAGGTACAGAAGTATAATGTGGTAGAGGATGCTTTATGTAACTCAGGTGGATGCAATATTCAATGAATGCAGTACAGAAAATACTCAATATGATTTCAACCAAACAATGTAATCACTTTTCTCTGGCTATTCACTCCCCCCCTCTTTATGCAATGCAAGGGAATGGGAGGAAAGCACACAGTTCTCAGAAATGCAATCAATGTAATCAGTTCAATCCAGCAAGCTTAGACAACAGAAAACAGATAGGAGTTTTGAAAACACAGGCCCAAATGCTTTGATATGTGCTAGCAATGGATGAGAAATATGCTAAGCGCTTTTAATTCCCTATTAGAGGTTCAGGGTGAGTGGTATCTAGTTAATATTAGTCCAGGCTCACACTAGCAATGATGCAGGGATAGTTAGCAGGTCAAACGAATTTCTGGCAAATGGAAAGCAAACAGCAGCAGTTTTTACATGTGAAGAAATTGCAAATCGCGGTAAAATTCGCGGATGCGCCGAGCGCTATTACAAAGGAACCGCAAGGACTATCTCTACCGTTTTGGGGTCCTAGAAAAGCCTGGGATCTCAGCTTCCAAATGAAAGTTATTGCAAGTCTCTAGCCCAAACGGTTGCGGAGATATGAGTAATTTAGTAAAGGTCGTTTTTGGTTTCGTAAATTTTAAACGCACACTTTTTCAAAATGACAAGTGACAAATTTTTGCAGCTAGAATGACAGGTGACAGCTAGGAGGCAGTTCTACTTAGGTTAAATAGATTGAATTAGATGAATTTAAACTAAGAGATGTGTTCTGAGTTTTGCTAAGTACTCACAAGAGATTTTGAACAGGAAAGCGACTTGGTCACGGACTTCAGTCTGGTCAGGTCTTTCCGGGTTCTGCTCACAGCGCCTGGCCTCTGGAACTGCTCACAGGGGTCTGGTCTCTGCTAGGCACCGGTTCTTTGGGTCTCTCTGCTCTGGATAGATTGAAGTCTCTAGTTTGGCTTTCTGGAGTTTGATGGAGGTAAGTATGGATTTTTCCGGCAGAGCGTCCCGCTGCAGATGGATTTGGAAGCCACTATCTGTCCTGTCTGTCTGCTTTTATGTGTTTAGAATGTGGGTGTGTTCTAGCATCACTGACCCTACCTCTCTCTCAGCTTCTAATTGGTCAAACTTTCATCCCTTACTTGATTGGGGGAATGAAATGAAGTGTCATCATGATGAGGTCTGTTTATGATACAGAGAACCCACCCCTGTCAACTTTACACACAATCTATATCTGACCTAAAAACATATTTGCACAGGTACACATTTGTTTAAAATTACATATACATGGTGTGGCTGAATTTAGCCATGTCTCTATCCAAATCTGCTTTTCCTAGGAGCTTGCATTCAAAAACGGCAACTTCTAGCACTTTTTCATGTGCTGCACAACATTGGATCTTCATTAAATTTTATACAACTGTTCCTCACATATCTACCCATATACCAATGCATTTTCGTTTGTCTAGCTGAAACAGGGAGTCTGTAATATTAATAAACAATGGGGTTTTGCCCCAGAACATCACACAAATTCGAATTTGGCCTTGAATTAAAGGTACATTTTTTAAATTAAAGCTCTCAAAGTTATACATTTCTGTCATTTGATTACAAAGAGTTATCAGTGTTTTTGTAAAATATATATTTTACTTCCAATTCAATCCTCAGAGTGTTGAGGTCCGCCTCCAAGACTTGGGTGGGTCAGTCCTCTGGGCAGGCAGGGCTTTGTTGACATTAAACAGACAAAATTAACATCTTCCTTTCAGAGGAAAGGGTCCTTTGTGTGGTCTCTGGGAAGCTCCCAGCCAGTCTGCCTTCTATCAATCAAGAGGTCATGTGAGATTCTAACTCCTGGTGTGAAGCTCTTGAGGTGATAGGGTTTCCCAGGCTTCAGGCCTCTGGGAACAGCATGTGGCTAATTTTTAATTAAAATGCAGCCTTTGAAGTCAGCTAAGTCAAATCCCTTTGTACAGCAACTGCACTCAAATCTCCTGTCAGAGTTTAGACCGCCAGCTCCCTCTTGAGGATTTTGTTGGTACTGCATGCAATTTTGGGATTTTCTTGGATTAATGCATTCTAAACAGGAATTGTTCTTACATGGTAGTAAATCCTTGCTTAACATTGTTTTGATGGGGCTCCTTACAGTAAGATGGTTATGTGGAACCCCACAAAAAGGGTTGAATCTTTAAAGTCGTCCAATAAGTCACGATTTCAGCAACTTTTTGACATCAGTAACAGTGGATTTTGTTAACAAAGACCTTTCTTTACACTGGTGGGTGGCAAGTTAGGTAACCATTTTGGTGTGCGCACAACTGCGCAGCTGTCCTGGATTCTGGGATGAAATGATGGGCGGCGACAGCGCATCCCCATCTTTACCCACTCCAATTATTTATTTTTGTTCTGGGGCAAAATGATGGGCAGCGACAGCTTAATCCCCATATTTACCCCGTCTAATGATTCCACATGGGTCAAAACAATGGTTTCAGACTACTGTGCGGGTAGTCCAATGGTGGTTTTAGGCAGCGTCCTTCTGTGCCCATAACATCGGCAAAAATGGGTGGCAGCCTATTCTTCCTGCATTTCCCGGTGCATTTTCTGGGAAGCTCTGGTCATCATGATGTTTTCATGTCAGTACTGCACAGTTTTGAGGTAGGGCTAGGATGCATGGGTAAATACATCCCACAGTTAGCAGAGGAGAGGAGGAGAAAAAGCAGAAGCAAAGAAAATGTTTTGAGGTGCTTCCAGAACCGGAGATGGTTCTCCTAAAGTTTAAGGTAGGCTTTTCCAGAGGGAGGCCCTAGCCGAAGAAAGAGATCTACCACCAACTCGTTATGAAAGAAAAAAGCGACTGACTCTGAGGGAGTTGGAGGTGGATGATCGGAGAGCTCGAGAAGGAAGATATTTAGGGAGAGAGAGTTGAAGGTATTGAGGCCCCAGACCCCAGAAAACCTTATGGACGATGCAGAGGGTTTTGAAATTAATCCTCGCAGCCACTGGAAGCCAGTGCAGAGATTTCAAGTCTCACAGTCCTGTTCTGGATAGGTTGCAGAGGGCGGAGAGTAGAAGCAGGCAGATTTAGAAAGAGGCTGTTGCAAAAGTCCAGCCTAGAGAGAACCAGAGCTCTGGAGAAAGTGAGCTTCTGCAGGAAGGAGAGGAAAGGAAGAATACCTCTGAAGAAGTGCAGCTGGTAGTGTGACTTTTTAGAGACGCCAGAGATGTGAGGGGAGAAGGAGAGTGTGGAGTTGAAGATGACCCTGAGGCTTTTAGCTTTGCAGGTGGGAGCAGGAAGAGGGCCAAGAGAGGCCAGCCAGAGAGCAACAGGAAAGGAGGGAGTGGGTGTGCCAATGAGGAGAATCTCCGTCTTACTGGCATTAAGGCAGAGGTCATTGCAGCACACTACTCCTGGCTAGCAGACAGGCAGACAGAGATGAGGGAAGGAGAGGAGGAGGCCGAGGGTAGCCTGAAAATGAGCTGGGTGTCATCCACATAGCTGAATGTTGGGGCAGAGAGCGGCGATGCGGTAGGCAAGGAGTGCCAGGTATTGGTTGAACAGCCAGGGAGAGAGGTTAGGCCCCTGGGTGACACCACAAGCAGAGAAAAAGATAGTGGAGAGGAAGGACCCAACTTGGACCTGGGAGGGTCGGCCAGAGAGGAAAGAAGTCAGCCAAGCCAGAACCTGATCAGTGATACCCAGCATGGCTTCCACATGTTTGTGCTATTCTATATTTTCCATATGTTAGTAATACATACTTCTGTCAGGTCCCCTATGTGCTCCTGCAGCTGCATAAGGTTATTTGCATACAAGCATCTGCAAGCCTATATTCGGGATCCCTTGCTTCTTGCAGTTTCTGTGTTGCTGCATTTAGGCTAATGATAAAATAATACATAATAAAAGCAAACATAGTATGTATAAGTATCTGTCTTCTAACTCATAGAGCTGTTATGCATGTATTCTTAATGTATTCGGGTGTGTGTTTATGTCCGGATGTGCGGATGGGAACTGTGCTTCCTGTCCAACGCTGCTATGTCGTGTTGTCTCTAACGACCTTGGTCACATGGCTTCTTGGCACTTTAATCAATACTGTCAATTGAAGTCTCCTTAGTTGCAGCCTGCGGTTGTTTTTCCACTCTGTGCATGATACCGCTGCTAATCTGTAGGGCTGGCTAAGTGGGTACTTCTAGACATACTGATTGATCATTGGAGCACTAGGAATTGGTCTAAAATAAAATGGGCAATCACGGTATCGCCTGTTTTTCCTCCGTGTCATGTACCTTATGGGGGGGGGGGAATTTGCCCATCCCTCTTCAGTGTTGTTGAGAAATTTGGCAGCATGTGCAAACAAGCTCCTGAATAACATCTTGGAGTTATTGATCCTTAGTGCACATCAAGTTCTATTTGGCCTTCAGGCTTCTTAGAGGTTTTAGGTGTTGACAATATGTTAGAACAGTTGCTCTGCAGAAGGACACATTACGGTGGTTTGGGTCTTTCAGTCCTGCAAAGAAACATGTCCTTGTTATGTACTGCATATAATTCTGCTCATGTTTCAGCTGAACTGACATATTCATCATATGTTGGTACAATTCTAAATATTCCTAAACAGATAATTGTGCATTATTGTGATAAGGTGTCTTAAAACCTTTGATGGCTTTATCTATTTGATTGGATAATTTTTAAAATCATGTTGAGCCTTCCAATGCCTGTTTCTTTCAACCTGCATCCAACTGCTCTCATCAGCAGTTGTGACTAGCTGAATCTGCTTCCTTTCTTGCATATCTACTCTCTATATTGGAATTACTATGGGAAGGATTTTTGTGCACATGGAATGAGATATCCATCCTTTTCTCTTACCTTGTTGATTAATAATCCAGGCATTTCCTCGGGAGTATACTTTGGTTCAGAGAGTGCTCCGTGAGTGCTGTTGGTGGGAGGTTGTTTTTACCGTGCTCATTTTGCTACCTGCTGTTTTCCTGTATTTTACTATTGCTGCGATCTGTGATAACCCTGTGATAGTTCTTGAGGATTGTTAGCAGAACTTGGCTGCAATTTCCACTTTTGAAAAACACTTTTAAAGACTCACTAAGTGGATGAACACACCCTCAATCAGCTGACTTGGGAAAAAAGTAACGAGCTGTGTGCACCCAAGCGCACCAGGGTGCTCTGTGACTGCTGTTGGCTGCTGGGCAGTGGACCGGCGGTGTCAGCGTTAGAACCTGGAATACAGTTATTCAGGTGCTTTGGCATTTGGCTGCTAAAACAGATTTGATAAGCGTTTATTGAACTTAATATTACAACTATGTTATATACTTATTAATTGTGGGGAGTGACAAACTTATGGACTGGAAAGGCGCTGGTTGGATTTGATAGTCCAGTACCTGTTTGTAGGCAGTTTACACACAAAATATAGACGATCCAGGTTGTTGATTGGTCAAAAACGAGTTATTTTAAGGTTTTTATTCCTTGTTGTAATCAGCAGCAATGAAAGACATCCTTGATGATCATCGACTCCACAACCTTGAGCAACGTACTTGCCGACCCGGCCACAGAACGGCTATGCAGCCATCTGGCACCCATACATGGGTAGGACCAGCCCATTAAACCTTGAAGCTCACCAAATAACTCAATTGGCCTTGAAAAAGACTAAGGTTGAAACGCGCGTCGGCTGTGTAACATATCATCATGCTATGATTAGTATATTTACATACAAGGATGTCTTTCATTGCTGCTGATTACAACAAGGAATAAAAACCTTAAAATAACTCGTTTTTGACCAATCAACAACCTGGATCGTCTATATTTTGTGTGTAAACTGCCTACAAACAGGTACTGGACTATCAAATCCAACCAGCGCCTTTCCAGTCCATAAGTTTGTCACTCCCCACAATTCTTCTAGACAGAGGAACCACGGAGTTGGTTCCTTGACAAACTACGACTCTGGCTGCAGGTTTTATTCAACCAACAATCAAATAAAGGGTGCGCAGGAGTAAGTGGGTCCCGCCACAAACTCCACTTCCACGAACAATATGTTATATACTTACACTTTGAAATGTGGAATGCCTCTGCCCTGGCCGCGACAAATGGTAAAATATCACACTGATATTCGCATGTTCATGCATAGGAAATGCAAGGAAGGTGCTTTATCGAAAATCTCACCTTCATTCACTGCCATAGAGGCCAGCCAACCACCACTGTTGCTCGCTAATTCAATTTTGCTATTATCATTCATGGAAATTCCAGATGCTTCATTGATAGAGGGGCCTTAAATGTTCAAGTACTTGGAGCCCCCTCATCTAAAACTTGTGTTTAACCTCAAAAGATTTGAATTTGCTGGATGCTGCCTTTCTTGTTTAGCATTTAAACAGGTTGCAGGAAAAGGGGCTAGTGTCCCCTCTAATCAAGGCACAAGTACATTCGGTGAGAGATTGCATTTCTTTACTTACCCCATTAACTACAAACAATGTGGCTGTTGAGTAGGAGCCCAACTGTTGTTTGGTTTCAGTTGGTAGTGGCACAGGTGTTGTTTCATGTAAATTGAATGAGGAAGATCTAACATCAGCACAACCAGAAAAAACAAGGCTCTTAAGTGAAATAAATTTGAGACTTTTAGATCAAGTAAATGATCACCTGTCCGTTTCAGAAAGGGGGAGTCAATCTATCACCCCTGTTTTGTATTCTGACTCTGTTGATTCTTCCTTGGTGAGCTTAGTGTCTTTTGTTAATCCAACGCCAAGAAGATGTTTTGGCTTGATGGGATCTCTTCCTCCACCAGTTTTATATGTAAATTATTTACTATGAATACGTCTTTGCAGTTTTTATTGAAACATTATGAATCCTTAAATGCGCTCGCTCAAGATCAGTTGGTTAACTTGGATTTGCTTGTTACTAGGCTATCAGACATGGAAAATAAAATGGATAACTTATGTACCAGTACTTACCCCGTAAATGGGATTCATAATACTTCTTCTTCTTCTTAATTATCGAACGCGTGGGCGGACCCACGCAGGCGCTTCCCCATCCTAAAGGATGATGTGCACCATCCCCACCAATCAACACACAGGCCACACTTCCACACAAACCACCCGCAACCCCACCGCAAACAACCACACCCCACCAATCCAACACCAGCCACCCGCAATCCCACCGCAAACAACCACACCCCACCAATCCACACCAACAGACACAACACCCCAAACTCACACCACCCAGCGAGCCCGGAGACCGGCGCGCAGACCCGCGAGACCCCAGCCCGTACGCCTACACATGCGCTTCAGGCGAGGCACCGCGCGCTGCCGCTCACCCACCGCAACCAACCCGAGCAACACCCACACTACCACATGAACCCCTAACCACCAAACCACAAACAACCACTACCCCCAATTCAACACCAGCCACCCGCAACCCCACCGCAAAACAACCATACCCCACCAATCCAACACCAGCCACCCGCAACCCCACCGCAAACAACCACACCCCACCAATCCACACCAACAGACACAACACCCCAAACACACACCACCCAGCAAGCCCGGAGACCGGCGTGCAGACCCGCGAGACCACAGCCCGTACGCCTACACATGCGCTTCAGGCGAGGCACTGCACGCTGCTGCCTACCCACCGCGACCAACCCGAGCGACACCCACACTTCCACACGAACCTCTAGCCACCAAACCACAAACAACCACTACCCCCAAATCAACACCAGCCACCTGCAACCCCACCGATTCCTCATGATGGAGTCAATTCCTCATTTACTTCACAATCTGCTATTAAAGAACCAGACTTTAGACCCATGGCAGCTGAAACCATTTCTATTTCACCAAGTGAGGGTTGTACTCCCTCCTCTCACCATGAACTGATAAATGACTGTATAGAGGAAGTAAGTGGTTGTGTTACGATGGGTGAGCAATCTACGGAGGAACATAATAAGACGTTTAAACTGTATGAAATCTTCTCGAAGAACTCAGGTAGACGACTCATCCATCCTAAAAAGAGGAAATCTAAAAATCAAAAAGGAGTATCAAAGCATGCTACATCGGACTCCAGGACATTTCTACAGACCTTAATTCTGCCACCTCCCTCTCCTGTGAATTTGGTTGTAGGTAGCAAGTCTAAAAAGGCAAAATGAAAAAGCAGAAAGTGGATCCAATAAATATACAAAGTGCCCCAATAGAAATTAATGTACCTGATGTAAACTTGATTGATGAAGAAGAGTTTAATTTATTGGACTTTTCGACTAATTCTATATCTGAAGACCACACTATTCCTACATTTGAAGCTAAAAAACCACATGAGCTTTCTATTTTTGTGACTTCTGGAACTCAGCTTTCCATTCTTGTCAAATTTTCCTTGCCCTCATCCTTCCAAAGACCTTAGAATGAATCAGATTTGTCTCACTCTACAGTTTTTTCTACTTTGAAAGAAAGACATCTTTGTTCTCACCAGCTTCAAACTAATCGTGCCTGATCATTTAAAGGAGAGCTCCCAACCTCTTAAAAATCCTAATTTATTTATGGAATGTATACAGTAAGATCTAATGCTGAAAGGGGCTGTAGGAATTTGGGTAGAGATATTTTAAAATGTGTCCTTTACCTGCTACTGGGGCAAGAGAGGTTAAAAATAATCGGTCAGATACATCAAGACAGCAGGGGTACTCGATTTGTAGATATTTGCTGTTGGAACGTTTGGTGGAATCGGGTGATGTAATGGTACCAAGTAGGTGGAATGTTCAGAACTTGTTTAATGTGGTTCCCAGTTTGCAATTGATAGCAGTGGTGGAATTTATAAAGCAGGACGTATGGACAAGGTTGTATCACATATTCCATTGAGAGTGACATCTGAGGTGATTTTGGAAGCAGCAAAGTATATTTACCACTGGGTTATGAACTTCCAGAGGTATTAAGAGATGAAACACCTGTTACAATACACAATCCAGTAAATGCATCACATACTTCATCTCCTTATCTCCCTATGACGATAACATGCTCTAGAACTGAAGAAGTGGAGAGAAAAATAGAGATCATTGCCCATAAAGGTCCAGCTGTTAACATTGAAGATTAACCTTGGCTTTCTAGATACCTCCAGTACAAATCAGCTGCACTCTAACTATATGATAAAAGATGGAACTGTATGATCCAGATGGATTCATGGAACACAAGTGGATTTAAACATCTCTTGAATGACGGGGATAATCCTTTATGTTCCTGGGTCATCCTTTTCCTTCAAGAAACCTGGCTTATAGACCCCCTGCTTTTGGATGGATATACAGTTCTCTCTTTGCCTGCCATTAAAGGAGTATGAGGGAGACCGATGGCAGACTTTCTGACAGCCTGTACAAATTATCTTCCTGTAACTCTGACACATTGGTTAGCCCCAAATCCTTTTATACAATTGTCTAAATGATAATGGAGTCAACAGCCAAGAAATTGGGAGATTACTATGGCTTTAATTAATCTTTATTGGAATCCTGCTGCAATTTCCACTGATTCTTTTCTAGAGAATCTAGGTGACTTTTGAATCTACATGCTTTTGACCATTCGATCATGGTAGTGATTGTTGTAGGGGATTTAAGTTGCTTTTGTTTTAACCGAGATGGTGCTGCGCTATCTCAACGAGCCAAACTTTGGCTCGATTTAATGGATTTAAGAGGTTTTAAAATGGCAAATGGGTCTTTTCATAGTGATATTCCCCCTCAGTCCACTAGGTCTGGAGATGGTCAAGGAAGCATAATATATTCATTATTTGTTTCATCTAACATCTTTTCATGGATTGTTGCCTGGCTTTTGAAAGGAACATGAAACAAATATTTCCTTTAAAAGTTGAGGTTAAGTAAGGAAGACATTGATTTAAATTGAATAAATAGTCTTTAACTGCTGAATTGAGGAGAAATTCCCCAGTTTTGACTTCAGGATTATATGACAGCAGGGGTGATTATACAACTGTTTTGAACATGTTTTTAATATCTAACTATGCCCTAACTCATCCAACATTTGCACATAAACACACCTTTGTCTCTGAGATAAATACTAGGGCCTCATTACGACCCTGGCGGTAAGGGGTTAACGCCAGCGTTAGCTGCGCCCACCCCTTACCGCCAATTACGAGGTCCCCTAGCACCATGGTGCTTTTAACACCTGCTTTTAGCACGTGTTAAAATCCATGGCGCTAAGGGACCATGGAGTTAATTACGCCACCGTAATTTACGGTGGCGTAATTAACGCCTTCCCCACTCCCATTATGCCCTATGGGGCAAAAATGGGAATGGGGAAGGGTAAATGGGGATTGGGGACTTACCGCCCCGCCAAGGTCGGAATGGGGCGGTAAGTCCGCCAACCACCATGGCGTAAACGTAGTTTACGCCATGGTGGTAAAGTCACGGCCCAGGCGGTAACTTACCGCCTGGGTCGTAATGAGGCCCAAGGAAACAAAGGCTCTGTGCAGAGTTACGAGGTTTAGGCAATTATTCTCCAGAAAGTAAGGGAAAGTTTACCAAAAAGACTAAACAAAAATGTAGAAATTGGAGGAAAGGGTACAAAAGTATCTTTGTCAAAAAAAATGATGAAGCAATGTATTCTGCTATTGCTAATAAATCAAGTGCAGATATTTGGAAGCTATCGAATGACACAAACAATGTTCAGCAAATAGCCCTGCAATTAAATCTGATTCCGGAAGCTAAATGGGTTGAAAATTGCACAGAACTTTTTGAAAATAAGGATACCATGAGAAATTTGAAAAAAGAGGAATGCAGGGAAAATGGTATCTTGACTTTGATAATGAGGACATCGGTCACATAATCAACAAGTAAAGTACCTCATGGGCCCCGGGTCGAGATGGACTCACTAATGTAATGTTTACATCGTATCCTAAGGAATGGGCGAACATTTTGGAGTTACGATATTTGGATATTCTAATATATAGAGCCATCCCTATAACTTGGAAGGAATCAGTGATCATGCCAATTTGTAAGAAGGGAGATTATCTGGACCCTAAACATTATCGACCCATACCGATGCTCCCGGTAAAGTTTTCACTGAACTCGTTTTGAGAGACAGCATAGAATGGGTTCAAAGTTATCCTAGTACTAGTGATAGATGTCAATCTGGTTTTGTGGCAGTTTTGGGAACTTTAGTGAATTTATTTTCATTGGCAATCTTAAAAGAGCAAGTTTTTCCATCAGGCCAACCAATTTAATTAGCTTTTATTGATTTTAAACAAGCTTTTGATTCTACAGATAGTTTTTGAAAAAATGTTTTAGCTCTTCCTGGTCCATTCCAATTCAAATTATTCACTTTGAACTCTGCTTGCTGTCTTTAAGGGCAGTGATACACTGGAGGATTTTATGCTTGTTTAGGAAATGTTGGTTGGTTGATCCTATCCCGATTTTGACTCATCTGAAATGTATTTTATGGTCTGAGAAAACAACAGTCCTGACAAAATGGAAGCAAAATTGCCTAGATTATTTGGAAACACATGAAAATGATTTTGATACCTTTTTCAATTTTACAGATGAGGCAAAAAATAAGGGGGTAATTCATAGAATTCAGCGCACAAGTGGCGCACGCGGCTGGTGCACAGTGTGCGCGTGCGGCAGTCTGTGCGAGCTGCGTGCGCCAAAATACATTTCTGCGCACAGCGTATTCATGGATTTTAACATCCATAACCAGCCATGGTGCAGAGTGGCGCAGCGACCCTGCAGCAGCGCTAGTTACGCCCCTAACCCCTCCCTGTGTGCCATGAACAGCGCACAAATCCCGTACATGGAAAACGTCCGTAAAAATCCCTGCGCACCCCTCCGAATACACGTACCCCGCTGCGTGGGAAGTGTTACACGCGATTGGCCCTGTGCGAGCGGGGTACGTGTATTTTGGGGGTGCGCAGGAAGTTCTACACGCGATTGGCCTTGGGCGAGTGGGGTACGTGTATTTCTGGGGTCTGCGGGAAGTTTGCGAGTGGGGTATGTGTTTTTCTGGGGTGCGCAGGAAGTTTGCGAGCCGGTACGTGTATTTCGGGGGTGCACAGGAAGTTTCACATGCGATTGGCCCTGTGCGAGCGGGGTATGTGTATTTCGGGGGTGCGTGGGAAGTTTTACACGCGATTGGCCCTGTGCGAGCAGGGTATGTGTATTTCAGGGATGCGCGGGAAGTTCTACACGCAATTGGCCTTGGGCGAGTGGGGTACGTGTATTCAGAGGGGTGTGCAGGGAGTTTCACACGCGATAGGCCTTGGGCGAGTGGGGTACATGTATTACTGGGGTGCGCGGGAAGTTCTACATGTGATTGGCTCTGTACACATGTGAATTGCCAGTGTGGGTATTCCCAGGTGTGCCCTCGACCCCCTCCCCAGCCTGTGCAGGCAGCCCACACCACAGGGGACTACCCTGCACCCCTGGTCATGTCCCGCAGGCAACCCATCCACCATGGGCATGCCCCCCAACCAGCCCACATGTCACCTTTACTAGTGATCACCGACTCATGTCCCTCAGCACCCCCACCCACCCAGCATTGAGGGGCACCTGCCAGCAGGCCCCGACTCATGTCCCTCAGCACCTGCACCCACCCAGCATTGAGGGGCACCTGCCAGCAGGCCCCAACTCATGCCCCTCAGCACCCCCACCCACCCAGCATTGAGGGGCACCTGCCAGCAGGCCCCGACTCATGTCCCTCAGCACCCCCACCCACCCAGCATTGAGGGGCACCTGCCAGCAGGCCCCGACTCATGTCCCTCAGCACCCCACCCACCCAGCATTGAGGGGCACCTGCCAGCAGGCCCCGACTCATGTCCCCCCCAACACGTCATAAAGATGCACAATCATGGGCCTCATGTGCCCCAAAATCCCACAGCACGCCACCCCAGTCTTGAAAGGCAATGAAGTCCCCAATCCACCCCACACTGAAATGGCTATTCCATGACACAAACCGAAAGTCAACTATGTACATCAAAACATGTCCCTCACACACACACACTGGGTGCAAGTGATTATCTAAATCTACTTTTTCACATGCAGTAAACCAATGAGCGAATACCACACACGGAAGTAAGAAACAAAAATGTATTATGAACAAAATGAATGAAATGAAATGAAAGCATAAAACATATTTCAAACGATGAAATGAAATGTATGTCTGAAACAGAATAAAAAAACATGAAGAACCAATCCAAAGTGATGAAAAAAAAACATGTGTCCAATCTCAAGGTCCACCAAATGAAATCCAAAGGAAACGTAAATTGAAAAATCCATTGATCCATGGTGATAAAATAAAATAAAATCCGCACATGATCCACTGTTCAACTATGTACTCCGAGTTCATCCAGGGTCCATGAGCCCAATGAAAGAAATTAAACCTATCCAAAAAACTACCTAAGAAAAGAACTATATACAAATGTGTGGGGCATAGTCCAAACACCCCAAATCAAAGGAAAATGAAAATGAAACACTAAAAACTATATACAATGGCAGAAGGTTAGTCCGACGGCTCACTTTCCGATTTCCCCGGCCAGGGCATCATTAAACTCCTGCTCAATGTCCTGGAGGCGGTCCTCTTCCATGGCCCTGAGGGTTCGCAGGGACGATGCCATGTTGACCTCGAACTCCCTGTGAATTGCCTCAAGGCACTGGGCCCGCCTCAGTGCCCTCCGCATGGAGTTCTCCGCCCTGACCATTGTGAGCCGTGCCTCTTCCGCCCACCACCGCTCCGCATCTATGGCCTGGCCCAACCGCTGCCACACAGAAGACACTTCCAATCCTGGGTCCTCCTGCCCTCTGGCTGATGCCTGCCCCTCGGATGTTGAAGGCCCTGAGCCATCATGGCTCCCACCTTGTTGCTGCTGCTGCTGTGCCTGTGTCCTGGCTCTTGCTGCCTGCACGTCCTCTTCCGGCTGGGGTGCAGTTGTTGTGGTGGCCACCCCTGCTGGACGTCCGACTCCCGACTGTGGCAGGGATGTGTCCTCCACCAGCCTGGCCGCAGGGTCAGAGGCAGCTCCACAGTGTACCCAGGTGATACATGGGTGGGAAGATGGCATGGAGGACATCTGGTGCATAGGGGGTTCAGGTGAGGAGGGGGTCAGAAGAAGGTCCAGCATACGGAGGAATCCAGCCCTGGTGACCCATCCCAGTAGGTCAACGCGGTCAACGATGCATCCGAGATGACCTGCAGTGTCTTCACGAAAACACTGCAGGTCACCTCGCATGCCCTGTTGACGCAACGCTATCCAAGCCAGGACAGGCTCAACCCGGTCCCGGATTGCCACGTCCAAAGGGAGAGGAAGGCCAGTTGTTGTGCGCTCATCCCCTCCCTGAAAACGGGTCTAGAAGTAGGCATCTCTGCTGGTGCGGGATGATGCAGTCACAGGATCGGGGACAGGATTACACACAGACACCTCCGCGACGGCCTGTGCTGCCTCTTGTCCCTGCCCCTGCACTGCACCACTAGCACCAGTGGAATCCCCACCTCCAGACTCTGTGTGTGTCCCTTCCACGGCCTCCTCCTCCACCAAAACCCCCACAAACCTGGATGACTCCGTGACATCTTCCTCCGTTGGACCCTGTGGGATCTCAGCTGCCCCTTCTGCTGCCGAGGAGTCCACCTCTGACCTCCGCCTCTTGGACCTACCCTCGGCAGCTGCAGCCTGGGACGCGGCACCAGACTCCTCACTCCCCAACGAGATGACAACCTGGGAGGGGAGCCCGGCCTTGCATCTCCGGCTGGGGGTGCGATCCCTGCCGCCTTGCTCCACAGCACCCTCTCCGCCCTCTTCATCAGTTGACGCTGCAGACAGGGAAAGATAGGACACAGGCATCAGGGCACTGTACAATGGACTGATACACACATGACTGTTGTACATGAGTGGCAGTGTCAAACTTCAGAGAAGGCATCACACTCCCCAACACACATGTCATTTCAACTCACACACATGAGCAAATCAACAGGAATACCGCACCAGGCAGCACCATCCATACACATACAACAGCACGAGCAGCCGAAGGTGAGCCTGACGTCGCATGCAACACGGGGAGTGCATAACACATGCATACACGCCACCAGACTGACATGCATCTGTACATCTCCACCACTGCAGTGACAATGTCACCATCCATGTCACATCTGGCAATCAGCCTTCTACATGTCAGTGTCACATGCATCCATGTTTCAGCACAGTTGCACACTTGTCAAATACACCCACATGCACATGTGCATAGTGCAGATACATGCAGCATGAACCAGCATCCATTTGTGACACCACAACCATGCCACAGTACATACTCATAATTCATTATGTGTGCACCCAGACATACATTTGCACAGCATGCTTACCAACACATACGCCATTGATGTGTCTCACACTTGATAGGAATCACATGTGGCAGGTTCACGTCCCTGTACATACGCAGCCATACATGTCCCTACAAAGACATATGTGCAACCTGCACACTCCTGGCACACCACAACACGCACAGCGTCCGATCAGTATGCATGTACACTTACAGCTCGACTCCAGACGGGTCTGCCCTTCAAGGACCTGGACATGGAGCGCTGGGCGTATGCATTCCAGGACCCTCATCTGGTTGTCGGTCAGGTTGACCCGGCATCCCTTGGCATCCGCTGCCTTCAAGAGGCGCCGGGCCTTGCTGAGGGTCCTGGACCTGAAGTCCTCCCAGCGCTTCCGGACATGTTTGATCTCGCGGACTGCCACCCCCTCTTCGTTGATGGCAGTCACGATGTCCATCCAGATCCTCTTCCATCCTTCATTGTCAGCGCGTGAACTTCCAAAGAGGGCATCATACTGCCCCAGGACTTGCTCCACCAGGACACCAACTTCTCTGGCACTGAAGCTGGTGGCCCTCTGTCTCTCTGCCTAGGAGTTGCCAGTGGTGCCAGATGGTGTAGTGTCCGACATGGCAACCCCAGAGGCAGGTGTGGGTGGGCAACTGGGTCCTGGGGCTGGGCTGTGGAGCGATGGTATCCCAGTCGGGAGTCTTCAGTTCCAGCAGGGGTGGTCACAGCAACTGCACCCCTGGCTGACATGCAGGCACCAAATAGCAGGGCACGTGGGCAGCAGGCAGGCAGGCAGCAGCAGATGGCAGGTGGGAGTGTGCTCGGGGTTCTGGGGGGCAGGAATATGGCCTTCTGGGCAGGAGCGTGGTCTTCCGTGTGTTTTCAAATGGCCAGCTTGATACGGAGTGATTTGGCACATGAAAAAAGTGCACGTCAGCGTGAAATCCGAGGAAAGGCCCTTAGCGCGTAAGCGCGTCTGTGACGTTACGCGCGCGGGTGTTTCCCTCGTGACGTGTGCATAGTGGTTCAGCGTGTGAAAAAACTGCATGTCCGTTTGTGAATGCGTGTAATCCGAGGAAAGGGCCTACATGCGTAAGTGACGCAACGTGCGTGGGCGTTTCCCTCAGTGTTAGGGAGAATTCTCTGTTTAGGCTGAATTTCCTAACCTAGTGAGTCCCTCAGCAGCTTTGCTGGATTTCTGGAGTTTGTTTTTTTCCATCCTGCCAAGAGTGAGACTCTTTTTCTCCCACTCTTGGACATGGTTTGTGGTATTTCTTTGAATGTTAATGTGTTCTAATGGTTATGGGGTCTTTTACTCTGTAAGGTCTCATATGTTTTGCTATGTGTGTTACACAGCACCCTCCGTGCCGTAACACTGGGGTGTCCTAGGTGACCCCCACCATAGACTCCATAACCTGGGACTGACTACTGCCTCCCAGGGCATGTAAAGTCACCATTGGCTTTACTAGACCTAAATGTACTAACAGAACCAGTACAAACCATCCTATTGTGGACGTATTGGTAGGGGCAATTCGATTAATCCTGGGTCTGTTGTTCGAGGGTGCACTGTCCCGTCCCCACTCGTCGAGTTTTGGCTGGTGGCAGTGGATACTACTTTTTATATTCGACCACGAATATATTCCTATGGGATTTTTCCCATTGGCCGAGGCTAATACTTTTTCTATGTAGCCTCGGTCATACCGCCGGTTTATTAAATTAATATAAATTCACCGGTTGGTATTTTCTGCCAGAACTCGGTTTTTAAAATGGCGTATGTGTTCTCCTCTGTAACTCCAATACAAAGGTTGAGCCCTTTGTTCCACTTTTGGCGGGCTTCTGCACAGAAGCCCTCCAGAGTGGTGCCATTCTGTCTGGGTACCACAGGGGGTGTGGGAGGGGGTTTAGGCACCCTGGACTGAGTTGCCTTGCCAACTCAAGTCGCACTCTGGTATGATTGGCCCAAGTGGTGAGCCGCCCCGCTCACCACTTAGCATGTTTGATTGACAGCTAGGCTGAATGAATGGGGGTTTTCTGCATAAAAGCAGGGCTTTTGGGACTGGAATTTCAGAAGTCACCACAGGACGTAAGAATCCGACAAGGGTAAAGCTGAGCCGGCCTGCAATGACGACACCTCTGGTGGAGCCCTGCTGAACCAACTCACCACTTCCCAACGACAGAGGAGATCTCCCTGCTGGAGAGTCTTCTTCCCTTTGACTGGTGGGAACAACGAGTTCCTTGCTTTTTCTTCGCTTCCAGGACGTCTAGTGGTCGAATTGCCTGTGCTGAGCACCCCGGCAACCGGATAGCCACTAACCACTGTACCGCGATGAAAAGGTGGTGCCTTGTGACTGAGCACTCCGCGGCTGGTCTCTTCCCTGGTGGTGCAACGATCTTCAACTTTCCTCTACGACGAGATCATCTCTTCTGCTGGCAAAGCCCCGACTTGCATCCACCACCAGGAACAACTGCCCCCGCCGGAGCTGTCTCTTCACTTTCAAGGTAGTGTGTCCGCCTGGCTTCCCTTGTGACGGTTAGCGTGAGGTGTCTTAAATCCTTACCTTTCCACTGGGTCGCCTCCAGACCTTCTTAACTTTTGTTCTAAAACTGGTCCAACCTTTCTGTGACATTTTGCTACAAAGACTTGAAGTGCATTTCTACTGTGATATTTTTGGGACATACCGCCTTGCCTCTCTCCGAGTGGGCCCGGCTGCTGAACTTTGTGATCTACAGTAGACCCTGCCTTACTTGCCTTGCATTTGTATCGTAAAAGTGTTGGTACTGAGTTGGTTTCATACCCTGCCTTTTTCTCTCCCTCTCTAACGAATACTAGAGTGCCATCTAGGTTAAGCATTCACCTCTGTCTGCAAATAAGTGGTGCCTTTGAACCTAGACTTGTCGAAATATTGTTATGGGATTGATATATACTTATAGTAACTGTGATTGAAGTTGTTTGCCATATTAGTGCCAGTGTGTTTTTCATAGATGTGTTTTTAAATAAATAATGATATATCTTTACACCCAAGCTCTGATCCGTGTCTGCTTGTTCTACTGTGTAAATTGCCCTATCTTGTATACTCCACATACTGCCTAACTCATCTTGAGAGAAGTCTGACTGCTCAGCCACAGCTACCAGGTAAATCTGGGTGGTGCAGACTGCTACCAATTGGTTTTACTGCTAACTCATGTAGTCTTAAACTTTTTGCAGTGGTCCCAGAGGGAACTGCACAGGTTTCTGCCTAACACTGGTGTACAGCGGTGGGATTTGTATCGAGTATACAGTTTAGAATGCTTTTCAACACTTTAGGATAACTAACCACAAAGCTTAGCACTAAAAAGCAACTTAAAAAAAAAACATGTCTACTATGGAAGTTTACAGTAAAGAGTCCTTGTCAGGTGAAAATACTGAGAGTTTGAGAGCTCTCTGTAGACAAGAGAATCTTTCTGTAAGAGGCAAGAAAGTAGAACTGATAGCAAAATTGCTAGAAAACCAAAGTCTGGGTACTGGTTCAGAGGAACCGACTTCTCCAGCAAATGTAGATAACAGTAATGGTGTCGATCTAAATCAAAGTTCTGATGATAGTGATGAAGAGGCTGAAGAGGAAGGAGAGGCTAATGAAACTATCTCCCCTACCCCTCTGTCTGCCTTACCAGCTGTACCTACTGGGCCTATAGCAGGTCCCACACTAAGTCCTCAAGTCCTTGAACTAGAAAAAATGAAAATAGACTTGGAATTCAGAAGGATTACTGCGTAAACTTAACAGAAACACCAAGAAATGCAACAAATTCTTAGGTTCAGAGAAATGGAGCTCAAGCATGAGTTAGAAATGAAAAAGTTGTCTGTTGAAACTGCTTCTGTCTCTGGCTCCTCTAGAAGTTCCAGTCCCAAAAGACCCCAGATACCTAAGGAATTAATTGGTATGTATGAACCAACGTTGGATGTGTTGGATTGGCTGAGTTTGTTTGAGTACAATCATGGGCTCCAGAACATCACAGGTAATGAGCTACTTACCTGGTTGTTCTCTAGGCTCCCCCCTGTTGCAACTGATGCGGTAATGGAGTTGGGGGAGGAGGATAGGAAAGAGTATGAAAGTGTGAAACTAGCTCTGATAGCTAGATTTGGGAAGATCCCTTCCCAGTATCTTAAGAGGTTTAGATCCCTCAAAAAGCATGATGGTACCCCTTGGGCTACCTGGGTGAGTGAAGGGTTGAAAAACGTAGAGGGATGGATTAAGGGTTACAAGGTGAACACTTATGAGGGTATGAAGATTCTTTTTTATGATGCCTGTTCTCCTGAGCTCTTGGCTGATTTAAAGGAATTGGATTCCAGGAAGCTATCTAAGGCTTCTGACTTGTGGGTTGCCAACAGGGCTACTCATAAGGATTCTGAGGCAACTCAGAAAAAGGATGAGGGAAAACAGCATAAAAAAGACTCAAAAGAGAATTCTAATAACTCAAATTCCAAAGAGGGCCCCAAACAAAACCATAAGGGTAAGCCACAAGGAAAACCACAGCAGAATAGTGTACCTTCTGGTGCCAAACCAGAGGGAGGCCAGAACAAGCCACCATTCCAGAAAGCATTTGGTAAATGCTTTGTTTGTGGCTCTACTGACCATGTGAAAGGAGATCCCAGATGCAAGGGTAAACCTTCAGGGGTCCAGCTTGTCTCCTTAGCCTTCGCTCCAGAGGAGGAAGTCCAAATGGCAAATGGAAACTTTCTACTACTGGCCGATGAACCCATTTGAGTCTCAGCCAGTGTTTCTTTAGTGTCTCTGGGTTTGTGGGAACAACATAATTTAGATGTCTATAATTCTATCGCAGATAATACTAAGGAGTATTATAAGGACAGTGTCCAGGTGAATGGTCAGGAGACTCCTGCCATTAGGGACACTGGGGCCAGCATAACTGTGGTGGATAAATCTTTTTTTCAGGCTGAGGATGTTGCTAAGGCACCCAAACGCCTCACCAAGTTAGCTGGAGGGCCTGTGCAGATGCTTCCCCAATTACCAGTTATCATCCAGTGTAATGGCATGACTGTGAAGATACCTGTCAGCATACAAAGTGAGGTACCAGGACGAGTTCTGTTGGGTAACGATTTAAAAACTTTTGGAGTTGTGTCTCATACCCCCACACCTCCTAGTAAACGGTTACAGGAGCTAACCAGACCTGCAAGGGAGAGAACCATGAGAGGTGCTCCCGAGGAGATGATGAAGAAGGATATCACTCCTGCTCCACTGGATTTGTCAGCTGCTGTCTCAAAGAAATCAGAAGCGAAAGGGAAACCTAAAACTTTTAAACAGAAACCAGCAGCCAGCACTTCAATGCAGCCAACAAGGACCTCCCCTCGGTTGTCCGAAGTTACACCAGTAACTCCCCCTCCAGCTGAGGCTGAGAGGGTGGTACAACCCTGTGTGGTAGAATTAGACTCTGAGGAAGAGCCAATGGAAGGCCAGGAACTCATTGGAGATCTGGATCCTGTTGACCATCCCGAGCTGCAGTCTTTACTGGCAGAAGGTGGACTCAACAGGGCAGACTTCAGTAAGGGACAGAGAGAATGTCCAACTCTGGAAGGTCTTCGCCACCAGGCAGAAGCTCAGGCTGAAGGGCAAGAGCCTGGGAAATACAGGTTGCACTGGGAAGATGGCCCCTTCTACAGTGAACCGACAGAGTCTGAACCTGGAGACTACAAACGACTTGTAGTACCCCAAGAGAACAGACAACAGTTCTTGCAGTTAGCCCACGAGATTCCTTTGGCTGGTCACTTGAGTTTCAAGAAGACTAAGGAAAGGCTCTCTCTCTACTGTTATTGGCCAAAGATGGGGGCCGAAGTAGAAAAACACTGCAGGGGCTGCCACACCTGCCAGACCTCTGGTAAGGTTGGCTCCAAGAATGTTGCACCTTTAGTGCCCCTCCCCATTGTGGTAGTCCCATTTGAGAGAGTAGGGATTGACATTGTTGGTCCCCTTGATCCTCCAACCTCCTCAGGCAACAGGTTTATACTTGTTGTAGTAAACCATGCTACTAGGTATCCTGAGGCCATTCCTATGAGGACTGTTACAGCTCCGGCTGTGGCTAAGGCCCTCCTTGGTATTTTTACCAGGGTTGGGTTTCCTAAGGAAGTAATCTCTGACAGGGGGTCAAACTTTATGTCCCACTACATGAAAGCCATGTGGAAAATCTGTGGAGTTACTTACAAGTATCCTCTATCCATACTCTATGCCTCCTCGGCCCTCGAGACTCTATTGCTTCCTCTCTCACTCAACTTGGCTGGCTTCCCTTCCTCTCACAACTGAAATTTCAATTCCTCTGTCTTGTCTACAAATCTCTCCATGACCTAGCGCCCCCTCCTACCTTTCCTGCCTCCTCTCATTTTACTCCCCCTCCCGCTCTCTCCGCTCAGCAAACCTCTACCTCCTCACTGTACCCCAGCCCCATGTGCCTCCTCACGCTTCTGCTCCTTCCAACTCTTGACCCCCCTACACTATAACTCCCTCCCGCTCTCCATCCGCTCCACCCCTACCTACTCATCCTTCTGCCACTCCCTGAAAGCTCATATTCTACACTCCCCCCCTGACTTTCCTTCCCTACCTCTCCTCCCCCTTCCCTTGCCCCCTCCTTTCCCCCATCCTCTCTCCTTCCCCTCTGACCTTAAATTAGTAACACATACTACTTAAAGGCAATGAGGACACCAGAGCAACCTCCCCCCGGTCATCCCCCCAACCTCAAATCCTACACTGTAACTCCCTTCTCCTGCCCCCTCCTCTACCGTATCCCCACCTCCCCCCCTTGTAAATAGTTCTACTTATTGTTCTAATGACCTGCTCATGCTTGTATATATGCTTCCCCATCCCCTCTCCCCTGCCCCCTACTTCAAATCCTACACCGTTACTCCCTTCTCCTACCCCCTCCTCTAGCCTAGTCCCTCCTCCCCCCCTTGTAAATAGTTCTACTTATTGTTCTAATTACCTGTTCATGCTTGTATATAGGTTTCTCTCACTTTTGTACATGTTGTTACACTGTAAAGCGCTTTGGCTTAAAGCGCTATATAAATTCAATAAGCATAAACATAAACATAGTTGTTGGGACAAAGAATGAGTTGGAAGAGACGTATACGTGTTGGGATTAAAAGAGAAAAATTGTTGTGGGAAAGAGGGTGAAGGTATGGCAAGTCTCAGCAGTCTAAATTGTGATGTGCCATCATGGGTAGACACTCTCCTTATTGATTTATGTAAAGTATTGTGCATTTGTATAATGCCTTGTATACCATTGGTATGATCCCAAAGCACTGTTGGTTGAATGCCCTGGGGGACAGTAGTCCAGGTCTGTGGCGAGAGTAGGGCAGTGCTTGAGTGCACTCAATATGTGTGCAGCCAGTGCAGTTTGTGCAGTGAGTAGCTGCGTTCTAATTGGCGTGGGCAGTGGTTGTGAGAGATCAGTGGAATATGTGCAGCAAGGTAGTTGGCCTCTGAGTCTGAATTCTGGCGGTGGTGGAGCCTGTGTATGAGATTGTGTGTGAAGCTAGGCTGATTTTTTTCGTGGGGTATAACTGCATTCTAAAGGCTGTTGAGATGTTCATGCAGTGGTGTAGGTATGTGTGCAGCTAGGCTGAATTGATCTAGGGGTATACCTGTGTTCTATTGTTTGTTGGTGTAAAGGAGAGAATGAGCATATTGGCATAAGTGAGTGTCTATGCTTAATGGTGAGAGACCCCTATTCTTGGTTACTTTCCAGAGCCCGCTGATCTGACCATTTCTGTCCTGGTGGTTTGGTGTGAGACAAAATCCTAAACTAGTGCGGAGTATGTTGTGATTACCCGGTTAGAGAGTCCTTGTTTCTGAAGCTCGGTTGTAAGTGCCACAGGGTCCATTTTCCGGGTCGCTGGTCATTGTTTATAATGGGTGGATGGGTATTCTCGACACATTTTTGGTTTGAGATGTGGAATTATATTGCAATAACACTGTCCCTTCCGAGAACAGCAGTGCTAGAGAGCTGACTGGTTGGCGGACCTAGTGCATATTCTCAATTGATAAGAGCATGTCCAACCAAGCATAGTTGCTATAGCGCCTCAGGTGAGGGAGTTCATGGCATTATTCCTGGGTAGGTCAGGGTAACCTGACTTGACTTGATCCGATTCCGCCTTTTGTGCCCGACAGGTGACATGATCTGGCTCATTCGTAATGGTTTAAACCTAAGGTCTATTAGGCTCTGCGATAGTGGTACTGGGTGTTAATTTCCAGGTAGGTAAAGCTCAACAAGAACAGGCACAATCGTATTTGACTGACAGAGGACCTATTACACTTTGGTATTGTATTTGCATTCATAGCACCATGCTTACTTAGGGGAAGATAACGTTTAATCTCTTTTGTGGCAGAGAACATAGGTGTTGTTGGGTTTTAGTTTGGAGTCAGGGTATTTGTTTCCAGGTTGATAGAGACAGACAGATATCTTCATGATGTCTGTCATGGTGCATGCCTGGTCGGTTGACATGAGCGGGTCTGGTCATATCATATGATTATAGTGCTGTTATGTATCAGGTTTGGAGTCGTGGGCATTTAAGATGGAGCACAAGGGAGGCATGGTCAGCTTGTTGGCACAGGGGGGGGGCTGCTAGGCCGATGTAGTGGAGCCAGCAGCTATCTAGCCCAGACCAGACTGGTCCCTTGATCTGGCTTCCCTCACCCGACTATTCCTATTTTAAATGATAATGGACTGTTTCTACTTTTGTGCTATAATGCTTTTTTAGCTAATTGCTGGCCATTAGTGGAGGGTTTAGCAGCCCTAGGTAGTCCATTACACTGTTTAGGGAAAGAGCCAGGATTTCAGTGATTTACATAAAGCCATGCAGTCTTTGTTGTATTGAATGGGGGGCAGTGAGTTCCACAGTGTTGGTGCCAAGGTTGAGTAGACAGACTCTCCAATCCTGGCTGAATTGCAGGCTGAAACCACTAGCAGGAGGGCCGTGCTTGACCTTAGGGTGTGTGTTGAGAGGTAAGGCATAATCTTTTCTCGTAGATATATGTGGCAAGCCTTGTGCACTACCCAGTGGGTTATGCATAGGATTTTAAAAGTGCCCCTTCGTCCAATTGAGAGCCAGCAAAGGGTGCAGGGAGCAACTGAGATGTGATCCCTTTTTCTCAGTGCAAGAAGCAGTCTTGCAGCCGTCACGAATTTGGAAGTACCACATGCAGAGGATAAAAGGCACAGTGGGCAAGATGTTTATGCCTTAACCACAGGAAGGTACTCTTTCAAGATCAGTACTGCAACACATGACAACAAATATACATGCTGTATAGAACAGGAAGAAGTTAGAAAGACGATTAGCCATTACAGAACTGAGGAAAATGTATGGGATAGAGACAGAAAAGCCACCAGCAAGAAAGTGGATGCTTAATCAGCATGAAGAGGAGGGCACAGCACCCTCCTCCCCAGAGCATCTATCCATCTTCCGAAGCCCTGGGACTATACCTATTGAAAGACGTAAAAGAAGCAGCAGGATACACTAACCCATATATGCTCCCCCTGCTTAGAGCTACAAAGATGTTTTAAATGGAGTTAAAATAAATAAACAAAATTCAGTGTCCATGCACGATGAACACTGCGTGCTGAAGGCAAAATTATCAGAGGCTGAGGAAGAGATCCGGAGATAGAGAGGCAGGCATGGCAATAGGCAAGAAATGGTGATTGCCCTGAATGAGTGGGTACGAGGACACATATTGCTTAAATTATATGGAAGAAGCGTGGTTGACTCTAAAGAAAGAGAAATGGAAGTTAGAGAAAGACAGGACAGAGAAGAGGAAGAGAGAAGAGAACAAGAACAATAGGAACAAGAATAGAACAGGAGAAGAAAGAAAGAGAATGTGAAAGCACGTATGAAGAAGAGAAGGAGTAGGAAATGAAGTGAGAGGTAGAGAGAGACAGCAGAGAAAACAAAAAGAACAGAGAAGGGAATAAGAGGAGAAAGAAATTGAAAGTAGAAATGAGGAAGAAAAGGTAAGGGTGAGAAAATAAAGAAAAAATAGAGAAAGGGAGATGAGACAGGAAGAAGAAAAGAAAAAGTAGACACAAAAGGATGTGGAAAGAAAGGAAAAGGGAAGAGGAAAGAGCTTGGGAGAAAGAACGAGAGATGGAAAAGAGCAGAGAAAGGTGACACAAAGAAATCAATGAGATTGTTAAGGGGAGAATGTTCAAAGAAAAAGAGAGAGACAAGGAACGGGAACAGAGAGAAAGGGAAAGGAGTTTAGAAAGACTTTGCATGGGAAGTGGATGAAATACCCATAAGGTCTACCTGGCCAGATGAAGATGAGGGAGAAGTTATGCAAAGGAGGATTGGTAATTTCTACAGTTGCAGGCGTGACAGTGGTGTCCATAGAGTAAAACAGAGTATAGGAGGACCTCCACAGAGGGGGGAAGGGAGTGCATTGAAAGAAGTTATGAGTGGATTGTATAGGACGATTCCCCCGAAGAGACTAGACTTTGAGGATAGAGAAGATGATAGAAGTGATTAAAGTTGTAATATGATGCTTATTAATTAGGAAAGAGGAAGAAGGCGATGAGGAGGATGTTGCGCTCACCTCGTATCCACAGGGACGTCACCCAGCCCTGGTTGGATGATTTGCACTCTCGAACCCTCTCCCGGTCCCTTGGTAAGGCCTCTGGTTAAAGATGGGCCTGCAATATGTTAGAGCTGGATTCAATGCCAGATTGTCTGTATGTTTTCCCACTTCCCTTGGCCTCAACTCCGTCCTCCCCCTTGGGCCTTCGTCTCACCTTAATATTGTAAAAGGTGGATTCTCCATCCTGCTCCTCATGGCATGGGTGCGTAGATGTGGGGGGTGAGCAGCAATCAAGTTGTTACTTCACTGGTGCAAGCCCCCCTGTGGGAATCCAGGCCTGCTGCGACTCCGTAGGTTTGATGCTTTACAGTCTTTATATGCAGTTCTTATGTTCCTCTTAGTTCGAATAATAATGTCTTGCTTCTATCCTTTTAGGTATGGAAAGGTATTTTGGTGTTGTCATGCAGTTTGAAGATGAGCATGGGCCGGTATGCGAAAGCGCGGTGTGCGCAATGCTGTCTGGTGAGTAATGCGCGATGCGCAGCGCTGTTTTGCCTTTTATATTGCTAACCTGTGTCTTTTCTCTCCTCTTTCCAGGTTATGGTATTCCAGGATGCATGCAGTGCTGGATGATGGAGTTCGTACCGTCAGGTGAGTGGAACCGAAGTCCGCAATGGATTGAAGACAGGATACTGTTCCAGGTAAGTTTCGTAGTGTTCTTTCTCTCTCTGCAGATCCTTGGTTTCAGGTAAACTGGCATCAAAGAACTGGACACGGTGAGCGTTACGCTGCCCACAGCAGAATAACGCAAAGCATGTTCTGCTGTTTGGGTGTGGTTTAAATAGTCTCAGGTAAAGTAGTCCAGGTAAAATAGTCCCAGGCCTGCCACACCCAAAGTAGTCCAGGTAAAGTAGTCCCAGGCCTGCCGTACCCAAAAGACTCGACTAGTTCCTTGTAACTGAGCTATGTGTGTGCCTCCATGTTGGCTGAACCCCCCCAAGTTAAATAGTCCAAAGTAAATAGTCCCATTCTAATGTTGGTCTTCATGATGGTTATGAGCCTGGCACCAAAGGCCAGGACTGACTCCAAGAGAGTCTTGTATGAGGTTTTAAGGCCTTTGACCTGGCCCTAACTGGAAGGCTGATTTGCCACGGAGGGCCAGGGGCAAGGGTCATGACAGCACCCCCCCCAAGGCCCCACTCACGGTGGCACTTCTGCCTGGTCCTGGTTTGGCTGGGTAATTCTGATGGAACGTTTTAATTAGGCGAGGTGCATGGATGTATTCACTAGGTTCCCATGATCTGTCTTGAGGGCCGTATCCCTTCCAATCAACTAAGTAGTATAGTTTGGATCTGGTGTATTTTGAGTCTAGGATATCCTTTACTTCAATCTCTGGTTCTCCGTCAACTAATACTGGTTTTGGTGGTGTTGTAACCCGAGTACCGGGTTGTACCGGTTTCAGGAGTGATACGTGAAACACAGGATGAATCTGCATAGTGGGTGGTAAGGCTAATTTAACTGCCACTGGATTTATTATGGATTCAATAGAATAAGGTCTCAGATATCGGGGGCGAAAGGTCTGAGTCCCTTTTATGGGCACCTATTTTGATGCAAACCAGACCTTGTCTCCAATTTGATAGTCGGGGGCTTTACTACAATGTTGGTCAGCAAATTTCTTTTGTCTGTTCTTGGCTTGGAGTAAATGTGCTGCTGCTTCTTTGAAGGCCTGGGAAATAGTCGTATGTAGGGTTTTAACCGCTGGCTTTTCCAAAGGGGTTGGGAGATCCAATTCTGAAGTACGTGGATGTCTACCATATATAGTGTTGAAAGGGGTTTGTCCAGTGCTGGTGTGTAATGAATTATTATAGGCATATTCAGCTATCCATAACAAGTCCTTCTAATTTCTTTCCACTTGATGTAACATGTAACGTAATATTGCTTGAGGGTTTGGTTTGTTCTTTCTTTTTGGCCATCTGTTTGAGGATGGTGACTTGTGGATAGTCGAATGTCAATTTGGGCCATTGAACAGCATTTCCTCCAGAAGCTGGATACAAACTGATTACCTCGATCTGAGATCAAGACCGATGGAAAGCCATGTAGCCGTACGATTTCCTCCAGGAATACGTTTGCTAAATTAATTGGATGCATTTGGAAGACCCTTAAAAGGAATAAAGTGTGCCATTTTAGAGAACAAGTCTACAACTAGATCTGTAATGAAATCAAGGGACAGTGTGTGCCATGGTGCGGGAGGAATGTCCAATGGTTGGAGAAGACCAGCTGGTTTCTGCTTTTGGGACTTGTTTTGTGCACACACACCACAAGATTGGATCAATTGTATGATGTCTTTACGCCATGTAGGCCACCAATAGTTTCGTTTTACTTTAGCTAGAGTTTTCACAATTCCAGGATGACCTTCAATCCGGGAGTCGTGATAACCCGAAATAACATGCTCTTGTAAATCTTTACTTGGCAAGTACAGACGGTTCCTAAAATATGGTAACTGGTCTTTAGTGGTCTAATGTTCTCCTTGAGTACACCACTCTTGTGAGAAAGTGGGATCCATTAAGAGTTGGATCTTGTTTTGGAGTTCACCCTGTGTCAATGTTGTCGTAATACCCAGGAGTTTGTCTTCTGTAATGATGGCTACTGGATCTGGAGTTAAGTATACCTTTTCATCAACACCCATGCGGGTCAAGGCATCAGCCTTTCCGTTTCGGACTCCTGGCCGGTAGGTGATCACATAGTCATATTCAGTGAAGAAAAGAGCCCACCGCAGTTGACGGGCTGATTGAGCCTTTGCGTTTTTTAGGTATTGCAGGTTTCGATGATCAGTTATGACCGTGACAGTATGTTTATCACCAAGGAGATAGTGTCGCCATGCCTTGAAAGCTGATTTTATAGCCAAGAGTTCTTTGTCTGTGATAGCATAGTTGAGATCGGGAGGTGAGAATTTTCATGACCACAAGGCCACAGGGTGTAACTGGCCAGTCCCTGGGTCTCTTAGTGAGAGAACAGCTCCCATAGCCATGCTAGAGGCATCTGTTTCAACTATATAAGGGAGGTCTGGGCGAGGATGCCGTAGAACTGGAGCAGAAGTGAATTTTTTCTTAAGTTCTTGAAAGGCCTTCTCTGCTTCTTCGGTCCAATTGAACTTTTTACTGTTTTTTCTCAATAGTGATGTAATTGGATGCACTATTTGGGAAATTTCTGGGATGAATCGGTGGTAAAAGTTTGCAAAGCCCAACATACTCTGGATTCCTTTAAATGAAGTTGGTGATGGCCAGTTAAGAACGGCAACTACCTTGTGCCTATCCATTCTGATACCTTTTGGTGTGAGGATAAAACCGAGGAACTCCACTTCGGTGGCATGAAAAGAGCATTTTTCGAGTTTAGCATACAATTTATGTTGGCCGAGTTTAGTAAGGATGGAGCGGACATGCCTGATATGGTCTTCTTTTGTAGCAGAGTACACTAAGATGTCATCAATGTAAACCGGGGCGCAAACATCGATTAACTCCTGCAAAATATCATTCATAAAGTGCTGGAATGCAGCAGGGGGGTTGCAAAGTCCAAAAGGCATTACCTGGCATTCATACAAGCCGTATTTGGTACGAAAGGCGGTTTTCCATTTGTCTCCTTTCTTCACTCAAACAAGGTCCAGTTTGGTATAGATTTGGGCGTATTTGACTTGATCCAATAATTCGGGAATAAGGGGCAGTGGATAACATTTTTTTTTACTGTGATCTGGTTTAAAAGAAGTGCGATAGTCGATGCAAGTCCTCAAATCTCCTTCCTTCTTTGCTACGAAGAATAAAGGACTGGCTGCCGGTGATTTAGATGGGCGGATAAATCCATTTGCCAGGTACTGATCAAGATAAGATTTCAAATGGAGGTTTTCTGGTTCATTAAGTGCATAGATTCCACCACAAGGAATTTGCGCACCAGGTATGAGGTTGATCTGAAAATCGTAGGGCATGTGCGGTGGTAGAGTATTGACTTGTTCTTTCTGGAACACGTCTTGATAATCTTGGTATTAATTTGCTAGAGTACTAGTCACACCTAGTACAATTGCCGCCATACTGAAAGTTGCAGATGTACATAAGTCTGTTTTCCCCTTTTCCTGGTAATAACAGGTGCGAGCACAATCATCGGAAAAGGCCAACTTCTTGGCACGCCAATCTATTAGAGGGTTGTGAGCTACCAACCATGGCATCCCTTAGATTAGTCGAAACTGAGGAGCTTTGATGAGATCGAATGCAATAGATTCTCTGTCTCCATCCTGGCACAGTAAGGTTAGTGCTGTTGTACATTGGGTTACTGCTCTGGAAGCTATTTCTGTCCCATCAACAGTGGTAACTTTTTCAGTAGTCAACTAAGAGCATAAGGGAAGCCCCATCTCTGCTGCCAGATCTTGGTCTACATAATTCCCAACTGCTCTGCTGTCTATGTATGCTTTGACAGCATGGATCCGATACGGTTGTTGGTGATTGATCAAAATTACTGGTAATGCAAAGTGTGAGGTCTGTGGCTCATCCTTCTCTCTCGACAAGCGGACCTCTACGCTTGCCGGGCTTGGTAGTTTTCCGACTCCTTGTTATTATCTTACTTCTCTGTGCGCCAACAGTTCTCCTTGGTGGTTTCACTGGACATTCTTTGAGGAAGTGGCCTGATTTTCCACAATATAAGCATAATTGCTGTTGCCTTCTCTTGTCTCTTTCAGTTTTAGTTAAAGGGGGCTGTACACCTCCGATTTGCATGGGTTCTACCGTGTTTTCCAATGTACGTGGAACATTATACTTTGACCGGACATGCACAGCTCGAGTGTCTAAACTTATCCGGTCCGCTTTTCAGTCTTGGAATCTGTGATCTAATTGCACCACAAGGTTGATGAAATCTCCAAAGTCTTTAGGTGGGTTAACCACTTGAGCAAGGACATCCTTTAGTTCCCCTCGTAGACCCCGATGAAATAGTGTGGTCCTTTTTTCCTCAGGCCACCCAGCTTCAACGACTACTCTGTTAAATGTTGCTATATATGTAAGCAAGTCTTGACTTCCTTGACGGAGTGAAAAAAGTTTGTTGTCTAATGCTTGGCCTTGGGTATGATGAGCAAAGAGTTTTTCCATTTCCATCTGGAAACCTCCAAAGTCATGTAACAATGGGTTATCTTGACTTACCAATGGTACCGACCAATCCGCAGCACTGCCACTCAGATATGACAAGACAAAAGCAACCCGCGCTTCATCGTTAGGAAAAGCCCCAGGTCTGCAAAGGAAATGAAGACGACACTGGTTCATGAACGTTGCAAACTTCTTGGGGTCCCCAGTAAATCGTTCAGGTGGAGCTAAAGGAACTGCCCCAGGAAGGGTTATTTGAACTGGATTGGTGGAAGTGTTGGTACAGGTGCTGGCGGAATGTTACCAGGCAATGGTGTCTGTCCTGCCTGTGATTGGAGAAATTGTCTACTTATTTTGTCGGTACGATCCTTAGTAACAATCAAATCCCTCCTAAGAGCGTTGGTTTCTTGTCTGGCTGAATGTACTTTGGCGCGTAACTGTCCCAACAAATGAACTAACTGGTCAATCTATGAAGTCTCCATGATGCCCAGGTAGATAATATTATTGAGGCTTTGCATTCTGTTACGCTCACCTGGTATCCACAGGGATGTCACCCATCTCTGGTTGGATGATTTGCACTCTTGAACCCTCTCCCGGTCCCTTGGTAAGGCCTCAGGTTAAAGATGGGTCTGCAATATAGGGGAGCCGGATTCAATACCAGATTGTCTTTATGTTTTCCCACCTCCCTTGGCCTCAACTCCTTCTTCCCCCTTGGGCCTTCTCCTCACCTTAATATTGTAAAAGGTGGATTCGCCATCCTTCTCCTCGTGGCAGAGGCACGTAGATGTGGGGGGCGAGCAGCGACAAAGTTACTTCACTGTGGGAATCTAGACCTGCTGCGACTCCTTAGGTTTGCTTCTTTACAGTCTTTATATGCGGTTCTTATGTTCCTCTTAGTTTGAATAATAATGTCTTTCTTCTTTCCTTTTAGGTATGGAAAGGTATTTTGGTGTTGTCATGCAGTTTGACGATGAGCATGGGCCGGTAGGCGAAAGCGCAGTGTGCGCGATGCTGTCCGGTGTGTAATGCGCGATGTGCGGCGCTGTTTCGCCTTTTATATTGCTAACCTGTGTCTTTTTTCTCCTTGCAGGTTGCGTTGTTCCTCGCCGAGTGCCGTAATGTTCCAACAATGATACTGACCAGAAGATGACTACCCAGGTAAGAATTGTATGGCTTTCTTCATTCGGGAGGAAACGTGAGTAAACGCTTACTAATGCTGTCTTTCTTTCTCCTCTTTCCAGGTTATGGTATTCCAGGATGCATGCGGTGCCGGATGATGGAGTTCATACCTTCAGGTGAGTGGAACTGAAGTCAGCGATGGATTGAAGACAGGATACTGTTCCAGGTAAGTTTTGTAGTGTTCTTTCTCTCTCTGCAGGTCCTTGGTTTCAGGTAAGCTGGTATCAAAGAACTGGACACGGTGAGCGTTACACTGCCCACAGCAGAATAACGCAAAGCATGTTCTGCTGTTTGCATGTGGTTTAAATAGTCTTAGGTAAAGTAGTCCAGGTAAAATAGTCCTAGGCCTGCCACACCCAAAGTAGTCCAGGTAAAGTAGTCCCAGGCCAGCCATACCCAAAAGACTAGACCGCATAGCTCAGTTCCTTGTAACTGAGCTATGTGTGTGCCTTCATGTTGGCTGAACCCCCAAAGTTAAATAGTTCCAAGTAAATAGTCCCATTCTAATGTTGGTCTTCATGAAAGGCGCCAGGACTGACTCCAAGAGAGTCTTGGATGAAATTTTAAGGCCTTTGACCTGGCCCTAACTGGAAGGCTGATTTGCCAGTGAGGTCCAGGGGCAACGGTCATGACAGCGGAGGAAGAGACTGCACAGGCCCTTTCTACAGTGTTAAGAACAGGGGAAGAAAGCACCTGGTTAAGTTTGCAAGGATCAGAAAGAATGATGGAGCCTGTCTGAAGCTCCAGGCTCTCAAATGTCTGATCAAGACGCTTGGAAGACAGAACGCCTTATGTGAATAGGTTGAGAGATTTGCTGGGATGGAAGAAAAATTATTTGACAGATGTGACACCCAAGACATGGGAGACAACTGTGGGTGGACAGGACATAGAATTGATGCAATTCCCATGGTCACAGATGGTCAAGAATAATTTAATCTGTAAGCTACCAATGTTGACAACAGGAGTGGGCAAATGGATTTATGAACTAGAAAGAATGGCATCGGGAATGACGTTACGGTGGGTGACTGTTAAGCTTATCTGGTATCCATGGGGTCCCACCCAGCCAGTTGGTCATTGGTGCCCTTCCCAATGATTCCCTGGTGTGGCCTCAGTGTCGATGGGATTCAGCCTGGAAATGAAGACTATATTAGGACTGGGCGACCAAGGTAAGTTTTCCCCCACCTCCCTTGTGTTTCCAGCCCCTCCAGGTTCTCTTCTCACCTGGTTGTCGGAATCAGTGGGCTCTCCATCCTGCTCTCTGTGCAGGGGCGCGTTGTCTTTTGTGGGCGCGGGCGGTCCAGTTACTTCACTGACTGCTGCCCTTGCAGTGTCTTTCAGGTAGGTCTTATTGAGATTGATGGCGTCGTAATTCTTGCATGCCTTTTCTCTGTTCTAAATGTCTCTTTTTATCTCTCTAGGAGCACGGAGTGTCAGCTTGGAGAACTGGATATGCTGGTTCTCACCGGGAGATGATGGCACGCTATAGTGCTATGATGCAGCAAGGAGGCGCTTTGCGTAGTGCAGCAATGGCTTATCCTCACTGAACTGTGTTTTTCTCTTTTCGTAGGTCGCAGTGAGTTCCCAGAGCAGATGGAGTTCCAGAGCTACGCCGGCCGAAAAGCAACCAACCAGGTAAGTCTTTAAGTGCTTTGTGGTTGTAATGTCTCCACTACCTCCTTTAATGATGGAACTCCACCAACAGAGCTGCTCAGGACCTGCGAGCAGTGAAGGATGATGAATGCAGGTAAGATTCTGCTGCTAACGATGTTCTTGGTTTTTTTGCAGGTCCGGAATTCACCAGGCTCGTGAGAAAGCTGGACACAGTAAGCGTCACGTTGCTAGAAGCAAAGTAACGCAAAGTGTGTTGTCTTGTTCAGGTGTGGCTTAAATATCCACTGTAAAGTAGTCCCTAGGCCACCACACCCAAAACACTAGACTGCATAGCTTGGTTCTAGGAATCAAGCTATGTGGATGCCTCCATGTTGGCTGAAAGCCTAAATAAAGTAGTTCCTCAAGCAGATGTCTTTCCTTGCTGATGAGCCTGGCACCAAAGGTGCCAGGACTGGCCCCAAGAGGGCCTGAGAAGTGGATGTCAGGCCTTATTTGTGATCCGAGCCCTGATTCCACCTGGCCTATGGGCTTGCCAGTGAGGATCAGGGCTGAGGGTTGTGACAGCACTCCCCCCCAAGGCCCCTCCTAAGGTGTGTCTCCCGCCTGGTCCAGGTTTAGTTGGGAAGTTCTGATGAAACATCTTGATCAGACGTGGTGCATGGATGTTCTCACTGGGTTCCCAGGATCTATCTTGATGCCCAAACCCCTTCCAATCGACGAGATAGTACAACTTGGCTCTAGAGTACTTAGAGTCCAGGATGCCCTTGACTTTGAATTCTGGTTCTACAACAAATTGGTATAGGTTGAGGTGGTGTCTTGATTCGTGTACCGGGTTGCATTAGTTTTAAGATGGACTCATGGAATACCGGATGGATTTGTAGATTAGGTGGTAAGTCCAATTTGATGGCTGCTGGGTTGATAATTGCCCTGATGATATAGGGTCCCAAATATCGAGGATGGAAGGTCCGGTTCCCTTTGATGGGTACGTATTTGGCTGTTAATCAAACCTGGTCTCCTACTTGATAGTCTGGGGCCTTTTTCCGATGCTGGTCGGCGAAGTGCTTTTGTTTTTCTTTAGCATGAATAAGATGTTCCTTCGCCTTTCTGAACGCCTGAGTGATGGTTGTATGAAGAGTCTTTACTGCAGGCATTTCCGAGCTCGCAGGAAGGTCAAGTTCTGATGTACGTGGATGTCTGCCATACAAGGTGTAAAAAGGTGTTTGGCCCGTGCTAAAATGTCCGGAGTTGTTATATGCGTACTCGGCTATCCACAGTAAGTCCTTCCAATCTCTCAATTCATGGTGCAGCATGCACCGTAAATAGTGCTCGAGGGTCTGGTTGGTCTTCTCGGTTTGGCCGTCTGTCTGGGGGTGGTGACTGGTGGATAGCCGGACGTCAGTCTGTGCCATTGCGCAACATTTTCTCCAAAAATTGGATACAAATTGGCTGCCTCGATCGGAGACCAGTACTGATGGAAAGCCACGCAGCTTGACAATGTTTTCCAGAAAAACGTCTGCTAGGGTGGATGCGTCCGGGAGGCCCTTGAGAAGAATAAAATGTGCCATCTTTGAGAACAAATCCACGATTACAAGAATGGTGTTAAAGCCTTGACTCAGTGGCAGTCAGTGATAAAGTCGAGTGAAAGAGTGTGCCATGGAGTGGGAGGGATGTCCAGTGGTTTTAGGAGACCCGATGGTTTCTGTTTCTGTGATTTATTTTGTGCACAGACGCCACAGGACTGAACATACTGGCTACCAAAAGTTCTTTTTTACCTTGGCTAAAGTTTTAGAAATTCCAGGGTGTCCTTCGATCAGAGAGTCATGCTAACCTGAAATGATATGCTGTTGTAACTCCTTCTCGGGTACATATAGTCGGTCCCTAAAATAAGGTAACTGATCCTTGATGCAATATTGTTCTCCTTGAGTTTGCCATGCGAGGAAAGCATCCAGGTTCATTGACTGTTGAATTTTGTTTTGTAATTTGGCTTGTGATAACGCTGTTGTGATACCCAAGAGTTTGTCTTCAGGTATGATGGGTACCGGGTCTGGAGCTGTATACACCGTTTCATCGATGCCCATTCGAGATAAGGCGTCAGCTTTCCCATTCTTGACCGCTGGTCGAAAGGTGATCACGTAGTCATATTCGGCGAAGAAGAGGGCCCACCGTAAATGGCTTGAAGACTGGGCTTTGGCTGTTTTGAGATATTGCAGGTTCCGGTGGTCTGTGATCACTGTAATGGTGTGTCTAGCTCCCAGAAGATAGTGTCGCCACGCCTTGAAAGCGTACTTGATGGCTAGAAATCCTTTGTCCGTGATAGCGTAATTAATTTCCGGGCGTGAGAATTTTTTTGACCAGAAGGCCACAGGATGCAGCTGGCCAGTTTCTGGGTCCCTTTGTGAAAGGACTGCTCCCATTGCCATACTGGAAGCATCAGTTTCTACGACATAAGGGAGGTCTACACGCGGGTGCCGCAGGATTGGAGTGGAGGCGAACCTTTGTTTCAGTTCCTGAAAGGCTCTTTCTGCTTTCTCAGTGCAAGCAAACTTTTTATTGCTTTTTCGTAGCAGTACTGTGATCGGGTGCACAACCTGAGAGAAGTCTGGGATAAACCGGCGGTAAAAGTTCACAAAGCCTAACATGCTCTGTATCCCCTTCAGAGATGTTGGTGATGGCCATTTTAGAATAGCGTCAACCTTATGTACATCCATTCTGATGCCTTTCGGCGAAAGGATGAAACCAAGGCATTCTACTTCGGTGACGTGAAAAAACATTTTTCCAGCTTTGCATACAAATGATGTTGGCGGAGCTTGGTGAGGACTGAACGAACATGCCTGATATGATCTTGTTTTGAGCCTGATTAGACCAAGATGTCATCTATGTACACTAAGGTGCAAACGTCAATCAGTTCTCTCAAGACATCATTCATGAAATATTGAAACGCTGCGGGAGCGTTACATAAACCAAAAGGCATGACTTGATATTCAAACAAGCCATATTTGGTATGGAAAGCGGTTTTCCACTCATCTCCGCTTCTGACCCGGACCAGGTGGTATGCTCCCCAAAGGTCTAATTTGGTATAGATCTGGGCATCTTTGACTTGGTCTAGCATTTCCGGAATAAGAGGCAAGGGGTAGCGGTTCTTCACGGTTATCTGGTTTATTGCGTGGTAATCAATACAGGTCCTCAAGTCCCCTTCCTTTTTCGGTACGAAGATCAAAGGACTGGCTGCTGGTGACTTAGATGGGTGGATAAATCTGTTTGCAAGGTACTGGTCCAAATAGGATTTCAGGTGAAGGTTTTCTGGTTCGGTAAGGGCATAGATCCTGCCGCAAGGTATTTGTGCCCCAGGAATAAAGTCAATTTTACAATCATAAGGCCTATGCGACGGCAATGTGTTAGCCTGGTCTTTTTGGAATACGTCCTGAAAGTCACGATATTCATCTGGGAAAGTATTAGTTACTCCCAGAGTAGAGGCTCTAGTATTGGAAGTCTTGGAGACACAGGAGTCGGGTTCCGGGTCAGGAGAGTAGCAAGTTAGGGAGCAGTTGCTGGAGAAGGTTAATTTCGGTGCCCGCCAGTCTATCAAAGGGTTGTGAGCAACCAACCATGGCATCCCTAGTATCAAACGGAACTGAGGTGCCTTTATAAGATCGAACGAAATACACTCCCAATGTCCATCCTGGCACAGCAAGGTTACTACTGCTGTGCACTGAGTTACTGGGTTGAAAGCTACCTGAGCTTGGTCATTTGGAAATGCCCCAGGGCAACAAAGGAAGTGAAGGCGACACTGATTTATGAATGCTGCATACTTCCGTGGGTCGCCCGAAAACCTTTCTGGTGGTGCCAGGGGAACTGTTCCAGGCAGCGTGATCTGTACTGGTGTGGGGGTATAAGATGGTGAGATAGGATTTTGCATCAGTGGATTTCCTCCAGGCAGAGGAGTCTGCCCTGCCTGCGATTGCAAGAATTGTCTGCTGATTTTGTCGGTGCGCTCCTTGGTCACTATTAGGTCTCTCCAGAGTGCATTAGTCTCTTGTCGGGCTGAATGAAGCTCAGCACGAAGGTCCCCCAACAATTTTGCCAATTGGTCAATTTCTGATGTTTCCATGGCACCCAGGTGGATTATTTATGTGAGGCTTTGCGTTCTTTTACGCTCACCTGGTATCCACGGGGATGCCACCCAGCCAGTTGGTCGTTGGTGCCCTTCCCAATGATTCCCTGGTGTGGCCTCGGTGTCGATGGGATTCTGCCTGGAAATGAAGACTATATTAGGACTGGGCGACCAAGGTAAGTTTTCCCCCACCTCCCTTGTGTTTCCAGCCCCTCCAGGTTCTCTTCTCACCTGGTTGTCAGAATCGGTGGGCTCTCCGTCCTGCTCTCTGGGCCTTGTCCTTTGTGGGCGCGGGCGGTCCAGTTACTTCACTGACTGCTGCCCTTGTAGTGTCTTTCAGGTAGGTCTTATTACGATTGATGGTGTCATAATTCTTGCATGCCTTTTCTCTGTTCTAAATGTCTCTTTTTATCTCCCTAGGAGCACGGAGTGTCCGCTTGGAGAACTGGATATGCTGGTTCTCACCGCGAGATGATGGCACGCTATAGCGCTATGATGTGGTAAGGAGGCGCTTTGCGTAGCGCAGCAATGTCTTCTCCTCACTGACCTGTGCTTTTCTCTTTTCGTAGGTCGCGGTGAGTTCCCAGCGCAGATGGAATTCCGGAGCTATGCCGGCCGAAAAGCAACCAACCAGGTAAGTCTTTAAGCGCTTCGTGGTTGTAATGTCTCCACTACCTCCTTTAATGATGTCTTCCTCCTTTTCTCAGGTCCTTTGATCCGGGCGGGAACTCCACCAACAGAGCTGCTCAGGAGCTGCGAGCAGTGAAGGATGCTGAATGCCGGTAAGATTCTGCTGCTAACAATGTTCTTGGTTTTTCTGCAGGTCCGGAATTCACCAGGCTTGTTTGAAAGCTGGACACGGTGAGTGTCAGGTTGCTAGAAGCAAAGTAACGTGAAGCGTGTTGTCTTGTTCGGGTGTGGTTTAAATAGCCACTGTAAAGTAGTCCAGGTAAAGTAGTCCCTAGGCCACCACACCCAAAACACTAGACCGCATAGCTTGGTTCTAGGAATCAAGCTATGTGGATGCCTCCATGTTAGCTGAAAGCCTAAATAAAGTAGTTCCTCAAGCAGATGTCTTTCCTTACTGATGAGCCTGGCGCCAAAGGCGCCAGGACTGTCCCCAAGAGGGCCTGAGAAATGGATGCTAGGCCCTGTTAGTGATCCGAGCCCTGATTCCACCTGGCCAATGGGCTTGCCAGTGGGGATCAGAGCTAAGAGTAGTGACAGTGACATAAAGACATTGCTTGCTACCATAATAAAAAAGGCAGACAACATTTGGACATGAGCTGGTCATTCTGGGGTGAAATCCCAAAAAAACACCCATGACGCAGCAACTTTTAACAATTGTAGGGCCAATTTAGGGTACAAGATCCCAATTCATCAGACATGAGTGTGATTATGACATGCAAAATGTGTGATGATGAAGACCTGTGGTTATATTCAAGAGATTCAAGAAAAACGGCCACACAAAACAAGAGAGCTGTGGGATAAAACAATGGGGGTCATTACAAGGTTGGAGGAAGCCATGGTGCTATTAGCGCCATGGCTACCCCCTTTCCACATACCGGGTCCGGGTTCCCTGAATGGAGAATTTCCGGGCCATTCCAACCTTGGAGGACCCAGTATTTCCCCATTCAGGGAACCCAGACCCTGTGCAACAGTCTGTTGTTAGCATGCCGGTCCTTTAGCGGCTCCCTCTAAAGGCGCCTGGTAAAACCAGCCGCCCTTAGCGGGACCTGCTAAAGGACCTTGTAATGCGGCGGTAAGGGGTTAACGGCACTGCCACCCTTGCCAGCGCCATTAACCCCTTACCGCGAAACTCAGAATGAGGCCCAATATCCTTTTTCTATCACATATTATGCCAAGGGGCTGCCTGAGGCAGTGCAGAGACTAATATGTAGTGGGAATAGAGGTGAAGCCATGGCCAGAGATCCAGTTGACTATAGTTCAACATTGTCGGTTGTAACAAGAGAAAGCGAGAAAGAAATATGAGGAAAGAAAGCTGGAGGAAGCAAAGCTAGTTCAGAAAAAAGTTCTCAGTAGAGGAGCAGTGTTAACCAGAGTAGAGGGGGTGATTACACAGGAGGCACAGCAGGTTGAGCCAATGGCTGGAGGAAACTTTGCACGAAGGGGAGAATATAATTATTTTCCACGAGGAAGACAAGGCGCACCCAGAGGCAGAGGGTTCAAATTTCAGGCTCCACAGGGTGGAGGATTTAATGGGGGACAACCTAGGTTTAGAGGACAGGCTCAGCAGTGCTGGTCATGTGGAAACATGGGGCGCATTTCCCGAGCATGTAGAAGGGGGGTAGTTATGCAGCAGAATTGGAAAGATCCAAGACGGGTGAAAGTATGTCCCCTACCATATAGCACAGAACCACCTGAATATTATGCTCACAATCACACACAGTATCAAACACAAGTGACCCAAATGCAATCTACCCAACAAGTAAGGCTACAGCAAATACCAATGCAACCACAAGCACCTGTACAACAGAATACAATGACATCATGGAACACAAACGCAGACACCTATACCCAGAATAGGGAGTGTGACCTTTGTGGGAGGGTAATCCTTTCAATGGCACAGGGATGAATTTATACCCACAATAGGAGAGCCCACAGAAAGACTTGATGTGTTCCATACTATTAGTTACACAAGACCCACAAGAAGAATTGAGAGTCGAGGTAACCATAGGTGACAAAACATGTTCCTTCCTTGTAGATGCAGGGGCAACCAGATCCTGTGTTAGGAAGGGGAAGTACCCAATTCCAGGTATTGCCATGAATGCACAAGGTTTTTGATGGTTAACAAATTTATTTCCTTTTACTGATGACTACCTATTAGCATTGGAGAACATGACCTTTTCATGCCATTATTGTACCCCTGCAAGAGACCAGTCAATATACTGGGGAAAGAATTGATGAGCAAAGTGAACATGACAATATCATTCCCTGACCAAGGAATAATATGTTCAACTCTGGGGATATATTATATAAATGTACAAGAATTTATATCAGCATTTTATGGCCAGAAAGCACACAGGGCGTAGACCCGGAAGTCTTTGTCTACTGTTAGCATGACTCCCAAGAATAAGAGGCAGAATATTGCGACAATCCACAGAGTTTTTGTTCAGACCAGAAGCATGAGGCAGAAGGGCAAGTGATTACAATAGAGATAGAAGCAGCAATAGTGAGAGAGGACAGGGTGATTATATGATATGAGGGAATAAATTGTACGACGGATAGAGCTCTTGATGAGGGACACGGATGGACCAATTTGACCAATGAAGATTTGTTTACAGACGATGACTCAGATGACAACATAGGGTTTAATATAAGCCTTACCTATCAGCTAAACATTGAAAAGAGAGAAGTGCTGCAGAGAATGTCATTGATATAAAAAGATACTCTTTTTCTACAAGAATATTTGGCACAGATGCCAAGCATATTGTGGACCAATAGTCCATATAATGTCGGCCTATTAAAAGAAGGGCAGTCAACATTAAATTGAAACCAAGAGCTATTTTGCCATGGGTGAGACAGTACCCAATGTCAAGAGAAGCAGATATAGGTATTTATGATACCATTTCCGCTCTAGTGCAACAAGGAATACTAGTGCCATTAGAATCACCAATTAACAGAGCAGTGAAGCCAGTAAAAAAGTCAACATGGGGTTTGTGAGTTTTATTTACGCACCCTAAACAATATTGTTGAAGCAGAGTCCCCATTGGTCCCAAATCCAGCCACAATATTGTGTAATATTGTGTAATATCCCGTCTGAAGCTCAATATTTCACAGTGATCAATTTGAACAATGAATTCTTTTCAATCCCTCTCCATGTAGAGTCTCACGACTTGACTTCATTTTCCTATCACAGGACGAAGTGGATACATATAAGGCTACCTCAGGTAGTCCCGCTCAATCTTCAACCGAGTACTCCAGATGGACCTAGGGAATGTACACCTTGACAGCATAGTGATACAACATGTAGACACCATTTTGGTGTGCAGTGAGACAGAGGAACCGTGCAGAGAATGATTCAGTACAGTTGATGGCAGTCTTGACAGAGGAAGGGTACAAAGTAGAAATTACAATATTGGCAGAAAGATGTCCTGTAAATAGGTCAGTTAATATCTCAAGAAGGAAGAAAAGTGGCTGCTGAGAGAAAAGAAGCGATTATGAAAACAGCCACAACAAAAACAGTGAGGGAGATGCAACCATTTCTGGCCCTTTTCAAATTACTGCAGGGCATGGGTCTTTAACTACAGTACATATGCCAGACCCCTCTTAAAAGGACGCAAGGAATCACAAAAGGATAGCAGTGACATATCCTGGACAGGTGAAATTACAGAAGCCTTTGAAGTGTTGAAAATGGCAATATGCACAGCACCACTGTTGGGGATCCTTGATTACAGTGCACAGTTTATATTATTCTCCCATTCAAATGGATTATTAATGACAGCAGTCCTCGCACACAAACCTATGCTGCGGCACAAGCCACTACCATTTTACAGTGGGATTCTAGATCCAGTAATGCAAGTTCATTATCCATGTGAACAAGCATTGGCCGCAGCGGCCTTTGCAATTGAAAAGTCTGCCAGTATTAAAATGGGCTGTACAGTAACATTTTATGTGGAACATGGCCGGCTTGCGATTCTTGAAATCACTAATAGCACATTAACCAGACTAATAGCCTCTGGATATGAAGTAATTATATCAAACCCAGTGATCTAAATCGTCAGATGCAGGTTAGTGAATCCAGCAAGATTCATAGCAGAGCCAGTATAAGAAGGAGACTACATGGAGGAGTGCACCTGAGTATCATGACGAGATACCACACATTAAAGAAAAGGCATTAGGATGAGAGGCAGTCCTCTTCATTGGCAGGTCATCATCAGTTGATCAAAGCACAGGTGAAAGGCACACAGGGACCACAATGGAAAAAGTAAAATTGAATTGCAACTTTGAGACAGTGGCAAGTGCGGGCTTGCCTTTGCATTTCTCAGCAAAAGCAGCAGAATTGGTACTGTTCATTTTGGCACTTGAAATGCATGCAGAAGAGGCATCAGTGTATTTTGACTCCACCTATTTGACCTCAACAGTGCACACAGGACTGACACTTTGGAAGAAGTGTGGCTTCTTACGCGCAGAGGGCAGGCTAATGCCACATCAAAGTTAAGATTTAATTTCTCATGGCAACAAGGCTGCTGATTTAGAAGCCAAAAAGAGCAGCATATTTATCCAAATGTGACGTTGCACCATATAAATACACATGAGCACGAAACATGGTAATGAAAGAAGTCTTTAATACACTACCCATAGCCCATATTATCGAGTTGCAGGGATGAGCCCTATCAGAGGAGCAAGAATTGTGGAGGTGAAGGGGGTATCCATTGTCCACCAAAGGTGCAACCTGGTGGCAAGACAGCAATGGGAAACCAGTTATGCCCCTGGGATTACTTATAGTAGGATTACATCAATTACACCACCCAATGCATAAAACACAAGAGTGTCTTGCAGCCTTGATCTCGGAAGACTGGTTCATACCCAATCTGGCGTAGCATGTTGCTGCCTTTTTTATAAATTGTTTGACTTACCAACAGTGTACTGCAGGACACATGCTGTGAACAGTGAGAGTAGCAACATCCCATCCTACTAGGCTCCTCCAGCATTTGCATATCAACTATGAAGCTATGCTACAAGTTTGTAATGATTATTGATTTCTGCTCTTTGTCAAGTGTCCTTTTCCCTGATTGATCAAAGCCGGTCCATGCTCACATCCTGATGCCACATGTGCTGCAAAGTTCCTCGTATGTGAGGTCTTCCCAAGGTGGGGAGTATGCGAAGTGCTCTAGTCTGAAAATGGACCACATTTTGTAATCAAAGATGTTGAGCACATATCAATCTTATTGGGCAATAAGTACACATTATCTTGTGCTTACCACTTTCAAGCCAACATTGTTTGTGAGCACCTCAATGGCCCCCTCAAAGAACGCATTGCCAAGCTAAAAGTGTCTGTGAAAAAAGGATGGCTCCATTGCCTACCCTTGGCCCTATTTGCATTATATAATCAACCAGGCCAAGGCCATCACCTTACTCCTCACAAGCTGGTTACGGGACGCTGCATGCATGTACCTCTTGCCCCCCCACTCAAGCTCACACTGATGCCGATAGACTGTCGAATGTACTTGGACATGCATGATTATTTGGCTGCTATGATGGCAAGTGTTGCTTTTATGTCTCAACAGCTTCATGCATGGCAGAGCAGGTCAAAGAAGACTGATGACAACAAACTTATTGATCCTACAACAGTTATAAAACCCATATTGTTGTATACAGGGACAAAGTATTATTTAAAAATATTGTGCGTCACTGGCACAAGCCACGTTTTGGGGGCTCGTTCATCATGGAGGAGGTGTGAAGGTCCAAAGAAGGAGACCTTTGTTGGACCTTGGTGACATCAAGCTTTACAAAGGATAGAACCCCCTGCTGCAACTCCCTGAATCGGATGGTGAAGAAGAAACGACACACGTTTGAGCGAAGTCTACCACGAGAGCCAAGCAACACCAAAAGAATGAGAAAGACAGTGTTAATTTTTTGATAAACATCAGATAGGATATGATTAGTGAAACATTTGTCTAAAAATCATACCTGCATAAGACAAAGAGTAGCACTTTCATGAGAAGAAAGGTATGTACACTAAATGATTCCTCTACAAATCATACTTCTTATGATGTTGTCTTATTTAGTGAACACATATCCTGCTTTAGAAGTTAGAAATATAACCCTTGCTGTTATTCTAGTGAATCCCAAAAACATGTTTATTTTTTAAAGAATTTTTCTTGCGGTATTAACACACATTTTGCCGTAACGAAAAGAGACTTTTTGAAAGAGGAAAACTTGACTTTTCAATTCAGTTAGATACTCTTTTTTAGATATTTACAAAGGGTAGATACATTGACTATAATGCTTATTGCAATATTTCTTACATTTTTTGGCCTTTGTTTAATTATGTGTCTGGTTATGAGAGAAGTGATACATTCTAATGTCACCAAAACAGCATTTCAAAATGCGACTATAGTCACAATGAAAAGTAATGCAGTGACAGAAAGCATTCCTGCAATGAATACTCAGATAAAAAGACTGAAACAAAATACATTGGATGACTCTATAGATGTAAATAGTTACATGTCCCATGCTGATCACATCACTAATAATGTGTGGTACAAACACATGAGCAGAGTATTGAGTGGAACATCTGATGAAAGCTGCTATGTGTGTTCCCTCATCCCCTACTCCATGAGAGCTTCCAGAACATTCAAGCCACAGACATACCTGCACACATATAACATTGCCTGACACATCTTTCAACATGTATGACAAGATGACAGTTCCAGGGTAAAAAGGCCCACTCTGGTTAACAAAGGAAGAATCTTCACTGGTGCACACTTCCATACAAGCAGTACCCACAACAAGTGATGTTAACGAAGAACATATACTAATACTGTACATATTATCACGCCCGAAAAGAGGGGAAATAGTAACTAAGGATCACCAATTTTTAAACTGCAGGGAAAATAAATTCCTGGGTGTTGAGAAAGAGGTCAGTTACAAACAGAAGAACCCATATTTATTCGAGAAGGATGGATTGACGGACTGCTCGGCTGTAAGGCAGAGGTGCTTATATGCTTATAGAGCAACCACGAGTGGTTATCCACAAAGTAAACAAGTATCATAAGGATTGGGATAAGTATATTAAAATACTAATGTGGCTAGAGGATGAAACAGCCCACATACTCCCAATGAAACATGCATCCTTATTTATTAAGAAATACAGGAGCAGTAAAAGTAGGAGAAAAGAAAGGGTGTTAGAGAACATATGATTTGCTCAAAATGAAAGTAGAAGCAGCCGTATTAATGAATCATTATTAGGCCTATGTATCTAAAGCTTACACATTTGGGAAGGGTCTGTTCCTTAGTGACAATAGGCACACCAGTTCGTGCAGGTCCCAAGAGCGATATACACATTTCTGAATTTCCCAGGGCGGATCCACATTTGAGGAAAATGAGGTCCCTCGCTCTTACACACAATAAAAGGGAACATTCTTTTTCAGAAAAGTCAAAACAGTCCTTTGCATACATACTAGATGAACATCAGGGCCGGGAGGACAGCTCAGGGGCAACATGATCACCTTGGAAAACACTTGACAACGGGCAACACAGGTTCGATCCCCGGGTCTGCGCTTAGAAAACTCTTGGTATTACGCGTGCTATAAATAACCAATTGCATTATATTACAACACAGATTGTTCAGTACAACTGCAGTGATTCTCACTACTATTTTTTTCCTCGAGTTGCAGACTACTACAAACGCAAAGTGGCTGTAAATCACAAGCTGTAAGTTGATGCAAACAATCAAAACGACAGTCAAGGGCTTTAATGCCATAAAAGAGGAGCTTAGTGCAAAAAGACGTATGGTCCTCCAGAACAGGTATGTGCTTGATCTGATAACAGCATTTGTGTGTGGCGTGTGTGCAAAAAGTGGCCCATCATGCTGAACGTACATACCTAACCCATGATGAGGAAAATGGAACCTTCACAGATGCCATAACAGAACTACACACAAAAATGAAAGAGGAGGTGGAGGACATTCTAAATGAGGACTGTCTTTCTTATCTATTCTCCTGGATACCAACCTGGTTGGCTAACACATTCAAAATACTAGTGACTATACTGGTACTAGTACTACTGGGATTCTGCTTCTTGAGAATAGCCATAATCCAATGCAAAAGGACTGCCAATAAAGTAGTGGGAATGAAAATAGTAATACATGTGGATGCTCAAGTGCACAAATATAGAAAAACCGATAACCTACCTGATATCTACGTAAGCAAAAGCCCTATCGTCCCTCCAGGTACCTGTCCCCAGCACCCTGGTAATTTCCTTTGAAAACTGGATGCTGCTATGTGATCTGAAGTGTGGACAAACACATAAGACGTGCAGGTGACCTGAGGGGGGGTGACTAAAATATGGATACCCAGGTGCCCTGTGTGCAGGAGGGCAAGAACGAGGGTGTGGTCAAAGATTTGACCAGAGGGAGGAATGTCAAATGTTATTCATGGCAACTGCCATTCCCATGGTACAATATCATGAAGGTCATAAATGCTATTCACTGAGAAAGCTGTATCACCCATACTCCAAGAAGGTGCAGCAAATGACGAAACCAATGTGAGATAAAGATGGCGAAAATGAACAGACTTATGATAGAAACATTCATGCACCTATTAGCCATGAAGCACACCTGCGTATAACACGAATAAAATGCACTAGGTCAATTATGCATTTATACATGAGGAATATTGCTTCCAAACATATCGACACAAAAAACATAACATAAGCAATGTAGATACCGAAATGTAATAAAAACGAGATACGTAGATAGCTAACAAACATAGAAATGGAAGCAGCAGCACGCATTATAATTAATGGAAAGCTAATCCCAAACGTACAGCGCCATGCATGGCCGTTCATGAACTAGGAATAAGGGATGGTATATTTTTTAATTGAATTAAACCATAGTTAATGTTGGTCAGTAAGATGCCAAACAATGAAAACCCTCAATCTTATGCCGCCCAGTGTATGTGGCATTTATTAATTAACTACTTTAAAGATGACATGTATTCTCTATTATTAATTTAGTAGCTGTGCCAGTTGGAGTTATCAGATGTACACTAACCAACTAAAGGACTAATCCATATCAATCCATATACATATATATATAGTCTATTCCCTTAAACAATTCCTCCACACAGTAGGTTTTTGTAACCAAGATTGTGATGTGGATGTGACGTCAATAATGACGCATGTTTCCTTTTTAATCCATTGTTGTGCCTGTGGAAGGCTGAGAGATCCAAGCTTCTATTGCGTGTCTGCTGTCCCTGCTGTCCCTGCTTTATGTGCATTGTTAATAAAGCAGGTTTTGCAATTTTCTTTGACTTTTTCCGTTACTCTGTCTGGGATTTTCCAACCTACCATTTCCACTTAAACTGGGCTTTTCCAGATATTTATTACAAAATCCTAACCTATCCCTCACAAGCTAAACTCAACATATGGTGAAAAGGGAAATGTCTCTTTGGCTGCTGGCCTGAAGCCTGGCTGTGTCGTTCAAAACAAAAGTTCCAAAAAGGTGTATAAAAGTAAGAAACAGTTCCACAAGACTCAAAGGGGTTGGCCTCCTTTCCCCTGAGTCCTTCCACTTCATCCAAGATATCTCTATGTGTTCAGTAGTCAGGATGAGTCTGTATCTTTACTTAGTGGGCCTTGCACCCAGGCCCTGCAACATTTTCCCAAGCCGTCTTGAGGGTCCCACACCCTTTTCTCAGCACCACCTCCTTTGTCCACTCTCCTGCCAAGTTTGGTACTCAATGTTCTTGTTCACACAGTTTTCTCTCTCTGATTTCGCTTCCACCCAGAGCCTTGATTTACTCTCCTGCCAAGGTCTCTGAGTGACACTTTTACATGTAAGCTTTATATTTGTTTTAATCACTGTTTGGGGTGTGTGACCCCACCATGGATCTCAGACCCTGTTTACTTGCTTGTTCTCATAGTTCTCTCTCTCAGATCTCTCTTCACCCCACATCGGTTTACTCTCCTGCCCAGCTCTGTGAGTACCACTTGTATATGTAAAGTTTGTATTCCTCTTTGTTATTATTTGAGGTATATTTCTCCAGCGTGGGTCCCAGACCCCCTTTACTGGGTTATTCTCCTGTTTATATTTGTCTGATCTTTCTTCAAACCACAGCCTTGGTTTACTCCACTGCCAAGGTCTGTGAGTATCATCTGTACATGCAAAGTTCATTTGGTCACTCACAATGCTCTCTTTGTCTAATCTCTCTCCATTCCAAAACCTTGGTTTACTCTCCTGCCAAGGTCTGTGATTGCCCCTTGGATCTGCAAAGTTTGTGTCCCTTGTATTACTGTTTGGGGTATGCCTTCCTGATATGGGTCCCAGACCCCCTTCACTAGGTCACTCTTCCCCAGTGAATATTCCTCTGCTCTCGCTTCAGGCCTTCGGCTCCCTCTGGATCTCTCCAAACCTGGGACTAGACACTCTTGTACCTGTAGGGCCTTTGTTGTCACCATTTGGTTGTTCGCGGGTCTCCCAGTAGCTTTGGCGGCTTCTCTTACGACACAGGACTTTCTCCGGTCTTCCGTGCGTCTCCTCTGCAGTTCGGCAGTAATTTCCTTGTACTCCTGCAGCCACTGTCACCGGCGGGTACGATTCCTCTTCTCTGGTCAGCCATCTGCATTGAGGGCCTTCTGTGAGTGCCTCTCTCCCTCAGACACCGCCTGCCTTTCTACCTTGCTCTCCTGCGCGTACCTGGGCACTTTCCTGGCTCCTGATGAGCCAACAACAAAGGCGCCATCCATCTTTCCCTCGCTGCCTTTGAATGACAGCTGACCAATAGGATTATCCCTAAGGCTAGAACGCCTGCATTCGTTCTTGTTAGTGATCTTCATTGCTCGTGGCCTCCTCCTCGTCCCAGTAGTTCTTGCCTGAGATATATTACACAAACACATAGGGACATTGGGTAGTGTGGAATTGGAGGGATTTTTAGGGAAGGTGGGAGGGGCAAAAGAATATTGCGTTCTCCCAGCATAGTCACTACTCTCAGTGGGGTCCTCCCTCCCCATGAGATCCTCTTACTGGGCACGAGAGCAAGGGGAACTAATGGGTGGTGGCCTCACCTCTCTGGCCTCATGGAAAGGGGCTTCCCCATATAAAGAAGTGATGCTATGCATTGCGCATACCCCATTTAAAAGTAATTTTCATCTTCAGCCTCACAGATTATAAAATCAATCTATTCGATTTTGACACATTAATTTAAAAATTATTTTTAACGGTGTACATCTGAAGCAGATTTTGCTGCCTCTGCAGCCCTATAGACATTTGAACTAAAAGGCCCAAATCACCTGCATAGAGTAGCCCCTGCAGTAGGTACCCCTTGATGCGAGGGGAAAGGCCTGGGCGTGTTACAAATTCTCTATAAGATCATAAATAAATGAAATAAAGCAGCGGCAAGAATACACCCCTGCATTAGACCCCTGAAGGTTGGTATACGCCTTGATAAGTCCACCTGTTGATTAAGCCGTATTTGCAATGTAACGCTATAAAGCTCTACAAGAATATCCAGCGTATAAGTTGGGGGCTTCCACTTTCTAAACTTACTCCATAAGAGTGCCCACTCAACACTATCAAAGGCAAGTTTGAAATCAATGAAGGCCAAATAGGTCACTTCACCTCCCTTCAGGGAGCTTCCCTTAAATAGGTTTAAAGTAAGCCCATTGAGGGTGGTGCCCAACCCCTTAACAAATACAGATCGATGGAATACAAAGTTCCTACTTTCCTTTATGCACTCCCTTAATTTAGCCAATACCAGGGATGCAAAAAAGATTTCCAGGGGCATCTAATAAGGCAGTCATTCTTGGGACATGACCTGTCATCTTTTTTTAAGAATGGGAATCATTATTGCCAATTTCCAAGAGAGTGGAATCTGTTTTATTGTAAGAACGTGGACATAAATCGTATATACAACGTTTGCCCACAGTTATGGATGTCCCTTGAAAATAGAGTTTGAAAGTAGTTCAGGTGGCCGTGAACTACTAAATGTATTAATCAACTGCAGAATATCCTCTTAGTCAAACTCTAACAGCCTTTCATCCACCAAACGGTGGTATTTCATTTGCTCAGCAATTTGGCATGCCAAGACTATATGAGTAAAATATTCTATGCATGTCTCCTCTGTCACCAGATTCACCTGCACTGCAATCTGTGGAGAATCGCAACTCTATTAGTTTGAGTATTATATGTATGAAACTTGTAAAATGTTCAGGGTTGTGTTATCTCTATTTATAGGCTAACCACTATGAAGGTAATACATTGGGTTTTATTATCACTGGAGAACATCTCAGTGCGAATAAACCTCTGATTATTTACTGATCAGAAAATTGTATGTTTCCCTTCCATTTTCCAATCATGTAATCAGAGTGGAAGGGGCAATGTGACCTGCATTCAAAGCAAACCCTAATCAACTCAAAAGAGTTGATGGCTGGAATGTTTAGAATTCATCTTAAGCTTCTGGCAATTGCTCCGGACAACCCTCCAGACCATCATTATTTAGCTTGCCAACCCATCACAGAAAGGGGGAAGACCATATGCAAATCAGGGGTGGTCCCACCCCTAAAGGGGAGTACATCCTGAACTATTAGATCATATCCCTTCTGCACAGAATCACAAGCAACCCCACGGCACCACAAGCAACCCCAGACATATTTCGGCCTCAAACTCATTCAATTTGTGACTTTCACATGGACGACTGGTATTAAGATGCTATAACTCAGTGCTATAAGGTGCTGGAAAATCAATCTGTTTTTTCAGTGCCGTGGTATAAAGTGGTAAATAGTGGAGCTACATACATTGGACTGTGCCATTCGATAGGCTGAAAACCTTTTCTTGAGTTTTTCTCGAATTTAAATTGTTTTGGATGAAATGTAAGGAAGATAATACATTGATATTATTCTGACGTGAATAACAATGCAAATGACCAAAGTATGGATTTATTTACGCTATTTCAGGATTGTTTTTGATTCATTTGTATTTATATGTATTAAGGATTTGCATGTCATTCCATTCCGAAAGGAGATGCGGTACATGGGAAGCAATACAGGAGACAGAGGAAGTGCCGGCTAGGGTGCAATTACAAGAGATTATTGATACCTGAGTTTGAGTAACCTGGTTAATGAGTGGCTATGGTATTGGGACACACACCTGTGATGTTGCCACAGGAATAGACATAGTCATCACACACAATATGGGTCTAGTGACGATTCCTATGTTAATAAACAATATTTACCATTTTACAACTGGGAAGCATGAGTGTGGTCGAATCGGAAGCAGTGGACAGGAGTAGTTGGATGGCATGGTGGGAGTAACCTTTCACTGGTCAAGGGGTAAGGGCTGGTCTTGAAGTGACCAACAGATGGGATTGCCTTGATGTTTGGGGGAGGGTACTAACTTGGAGGGGGCTCTGTAGATAAAGGTGTGTAAGTGGTGGGAAGCACAGGACATGGGAGGTTAGGTGATGGAAAGACTAAGGAGGGAGGAGGAATGTACAGTTCGGGAGGGGAGTACTTGAAGAGCAGTCAACAAAAGGGAGCAGGGGTAGAGACCATGAATGGATTTTTAAATAGGAAAGTAGGAATTTAAAGTAATAAGTATTTTGCATTGACAGCCCTCTAGAATGATGCGAGTGTCTATAGGTGGTGGAAGAACGAAGTGCATTATAGAAAGTGAGTTTAACAAAGTTGAGGACATTATTAAGGGAAGAGAAAGAGTCGAGCTCAAGGAGTATGCTTGAGTATTAGTTAAATTTGTTGAGCACCGGGTGGTGATTAGTATTTTGGCTTAGTAGTGGGTGATGTAGGGCATATTTTCCAAACATTTAGAAGATTGACTCTTGGAGCCCTTGCATGAGCCGTAATGAACTGTTCGAGTCTGTAGTCACTGTTCAAGGGGAGGTAACCACTTGTTTCACTCATAGGATTTCATTTCAGAAGCATATAAAATCATCAGTTCATAAAAGACATTTTTACCCTTCTTTTCAATTTGAAGAACAGTTTACATAACAGCACTCCAGTGGAATTGCATTCACCCAAGTCTCCACATTTCAAACCGGCACTCAACATGCTCACATCTCCTCTATCAAAATTGAACTCTCTACTGCTTTTGAATCTTTGGACAATACCTCCATCTTTCAAACCTTCTCCTCCTTCGACTTCAAGGACACGGCACTGAACTGATTGAGTGGTTCGCTGACTACAGCTTCTCCATCTCATGCGGCTAAAACACCTCTTCCCCCACAACCTTTGAAGTAGTTTTTATCTGCCCGTGTCCCATCCCACACCTCTCCACACTCTACACTATCTCCCCGGGCAAACCTTTCTCTTTCTTTTGCTACAACCTCTTTGCTGATGCACCTCGTGCCTCTTCTCCTTTCTCTCCTTCACTCATGACATTCATAATCACTTCATCAATTCTTTCACTGCACGTACTGATGTTGAACCTGTCCAAAATGTAACCATGTTTCTCCCTGCTTTCAATAGTAATCCAATTATCCATTCTCATCTCTCCTTTTCCTAGGACATCTGCATTCCTAACCCATGCCTTGAAACCTCAGGGTCCCCTTGAACAGTTCAACAAACAATTAGAGATTCCAGGGTCATTTGTTAGAGCAGCAAACAGGTTATCCCTGGTCACTACAACTCCTAGGAACTTGACACCTGACTGGACTGCTAGTATAGGAAGAGGCACCACTTGTTTCACTGATAGAATTTGTTTTCAGAAGCAAATTTAATCATCAGTTCATAAAAGACATTTCTACCCTTTGGTTCAACATGAAGGAAACATTACAGAAAACCTTGACACCCTAAAATCAGTCAAAACATTCAAACACATATGATAAAACCAATCTAAAGTGCAATGTGCTCGAATGCTACGGTGTTGAATACTAACAACTGTGAAATACAAATGATCACTTGTGCAAAGTTGCCAATATTTTATATATCCTGTTGTAGATCTATCTACCCATCATCTGCCCAACATGTTTGTGCTTTTGCGATTATAATAAATGTGTAGAACTTCTTCAGGGGCTAATGCGACTTCTAAACACTTCTCTACATTTCAATGTACTATTGTGAAAAATGCACTCATGATTGCCTCTGTCCGATGGCAAGTCCTGTGACCACTATGCTGTTCAGAGCCGTACAATCTCAGATCTGAACCCTCTCACAGCAGTTGGAATGGTTTGACCTATTTTTTCATATACACTCTAGGGAAACTCATTAACCCTCAGAATTACTTCATTGTGACCAGACTGCCTTATTTGGTACAGTTCTTGGCTTGAAAAGTCCTCTAAATCAGCCTTGCATAACAGAACAGCATCCTGCTTCTTGTTACTCACCACCCGACATGTTCTGTGGACAAATCATATGGAACCTGGATTACACGCTAATGTAGTGCAGACAATAGCACTGCAATACACTTAACTGCTCCCTACTTACATATTAGTCGTCTCTTCGGGTACGCAGCCACTGCCTGCACCTGTGAACACATGTGTGGCAAGGTCTAAATGTCAGTATGCTCTACATCCTCGGGCGTAGCAGTCAACCTATAATGCCGATCGCTTCTAGCAGCACTTGCTTGTGTCCCAGTTGCAATGTTCCTGGAATCTACAATGGATGTAACATTCTGTGTTAGCAAGGCTATTGTCCTTTGTCCAAACTTTAAAATCTCTACCTGCTAAAGCGACTTGAATGGTGCGAAGCCACTTACTTATTCAGGCTCTTTGCGTACTCTCTGTTGTTTAAAACTGCTCATGATTCTATCTTGGTGCTCCTGACAATGGCGTTCTGCAAATAATGAACACTGCATTAGACTACCTTGCTGCTAAAAGCGCGTGCTTCATCTGTTCTTCACCCTCTTATTATTGCTAAACGGGGACGCCAGCTTGGTGTGTAGTGAGTCCACTGAGCGAGAGGACTGGCTCGTCTGCTTCCAGTTTGCAACTCGGAATCGCTGCCGCAGATCTTCGCTACCTTAGTGTGGACACATTGGCCCAAGCAACCGGGTCACGTGGGCAAGTGTCTCCCTCTGGGCCTCACGTATATTTTCTGGGATCCATCTTGGCATGAAAAAAAAAGTGTGAATGCACTAACATCCGACTGTGTTACACATATTTATGTCAGAGGCTGCCCTACATCAAGTCTCTATTTCGACCAGATATCTCGTCAAAATACAATTGTGGTTCTGATTCTTGTGAAGAAATGAACCTCACACACTGCAGCTATAATAAGGAGACCATCTGCAAATATATGTGTAGCTTACTCAAGTCAGCCTGTATGTTGCTACATCACGAGTGACCCTGCTTATACTATGTAGCTCCGGAAGTATTTGCTGTCCAATATAGCACCCATATCTTAACATGTTAATAACGTAGGCACAGCTCCACCTCACTAATGAGGCCCAACAAGCTGAAACACTTGTCTGGGGGGCTGTTCATACTCTTGTTCAGAAGAGGATTGCCATAGCATTTCCGTGCTGGACTGCCCATGTGGGCGGGACAAAGACTGATATGCAAATGTATATTTCCCTTCTGTGAAAGGTACCGTGAGCTAAAGTGTGGCTGCAGACTCTTGAGTGGGTACCTTCCCAAAGAACTGGACATTTTGCAGTGTTCGTTCTTTGAGAGGGGTACCTATGACTATTTTCTGATTGTTTAAGGGACTTAGGTTTAGTCACCCTAAGTTTCCTATGGTCATCCAGACATGGACCTCCTGCTCACTGTGCTGAGAGAATCACAGCTCCACCTCACTGATGAGGCCAAACAAGGCTGAAACAAGTGTTTAGGGTTGCTGTTGGTACTCTTGTTCAGAAGAGAATTGCCATAGCATTTCGGTGTTGGTATGCAAATAGATATGTCCAGTCTGTGAAAGGTACTGTCAGGGTGATTTCCCGGGGGGCCGGTAGGGCTGTCCACTGACCTCCGGGGTTGGGAAGGCCCCAACTCCTCCCGCATCCCAACAGAGTATGAGGTACACACAAGGGCAAAGAGTTACTGCTGTTTATTACATGGAGCAAGCAGGCACGGGCTCACAGGTCATAGGCATCCGAGAGACCTCTCGATCAAGGTGGGCTTGCAGGCCCTTTTTCTAGCTGTATGACGCGGCTACGTGCGTCACCTAGGAAGACTGGCCCCAAAACCTAACGCCATCTCGGGTTGGCTCCCCGAGTGGTAGAGTCAGTATAGATACATATAGAAGAGACGGTTAGTGGAGGAGAGAGGGTCAGGTGGTACGCTTGGGCTGTCCCTAACAATTGTTACACGGAAGTCGTTACAAAGGGACAATTAGTGATTGGCTAAACTATAGTGGCATCATTGTGAGCCCCTCATATTCTGATTGGTTCATCCACGAGCCCCCAAGCCTGGGACCATCGCTGTTCCCAGCTCGCGGTGTACCTGGTGCTGGCAACAAAGTATGACTATGTGTCAGTGCCAGACAATGGACAGGTCTGACTATCGGCTGGTGTGCATGTTTTTCCCATCGCTGTAGGTGTCCAATTTGTCACTTCATTGTTGCAGACTGTGTCCCAGGCATGAGACCCCAGCGCTTCTCTGTCCCATAGGGCTTGGCATCGTATCAGGTCAGCTCGGTCACGTGTTGTGAGACCGTGGCTGGAGCACAAATATGAGCATTTGATTTGTATTTTGGCTCTGAGGAGCGTCTAGCAGTGGCTAATATGGAGGTCGCGAGGGGTGACAGAGCGTCATATGTATTAGTAAAATGTAAGGTTACATCTTCATGGTTTTAGTGGTGAGGAAGCTCTGCCAGCATGTACATGAGCTCTTCTGGCATCTTGCGTTTCTGCGGTGCTGTAGGTGGCCTATGTGAAACATAACAACGATGCATGTATGGGTGTAAGTGGTCCTCTATGTCATTGCACTGAGTATGTTTTTCGTGTGGGTTGGTGTGTGGGTGTCCAATGTGCTTGGAGGCACATGTGTTCTTGTCTGTTGGCTATGTCGTCATGGCATCTCTAACGATGGCGGTATTTTGTGGTTACTTGTCTAATCGAGTTGATCCATATGGTCAATGTCAGTTCTGCCTGAGATTCCTGCACGTGGTTTCTTGACATCGGGGGCGGCGGTGAGCAAGTCGAGTTCTTCTCTCGGGGGGTGTTTGGGTAGTGACGTCCTGGGCCATGGTCTGGATGAGAATCGGGGGAAGGGGTCCTCCCATTTTCCCTCTTCAGTACAGTGAGCTAAAGTGTTGCTGCAGACTCTCCAGTGGGTACCTTCCCAAAGAACAGGTTATTTAGCTGTGTTCATTCTCGCAGAGTGGTGCCTATGACTATTTCTTCATTGTTTAAGGGACTTAGGTTTAGTCACACTAGGTTTCCTAGGGTCATCCAGACATGGACCCCTGCTCACTGTGCTCAGAGAGGCACAGCTCTACCTCACTGATGAGGTCAAACAAGGCAGAAACACCTGTCTGGGGTTGCTGTTGGTACTATTGTTCAGATGAGAATTGCCATAGCATTTCAGTGCTGGACTGCCCATGTGGGTGGGACAAAGACTGATGTGTAAATGGATATTTCCCTTCTGTGAAAGGTACAGTGAGCTAAAGTGTGGCTGCAGACTCTCGAGTGGGTACCTTCCCAAAGAACAGGTAATTTAGCAGTGCTTGTTCTCTCAGAGGGGCACCTATGACTATTTATGATTGTTTAAGGGACTTATCTTCAGTCACCCTAAGTTTCCTAGGATCATCCAAACGTGGACCCCTTTCTCACCGTGCTCACAGAGGCACAGCTCCACCTCACTGATGAGGCCCAAAAAGGCTGAAACACGTGTATGGGGTTGCTGTTGGTACTCTTGTTCAGAAGAGAATTCTTATAACATTTTGGTGCTGGACTGCGAATGTGGGCGGAACAAAGACTGATATGCAAATGGATATGTCCCTTCTGTGAAAGGTACAGTGAGCTAAAGTGTGGATGTGGACTCTCAAGTGGGTACCTTCCCAAAGAACAGGTCATTTAGCCGCGTTAGTTCTCGCAGAGGGGCACCTATAACCTTTTATTTTAATGTTACTAACGTAGGTTGACATTGATACAGTAGGGGCTGACTATTTGTGTCGCTGTGTCTGTGAAATTTCTGATTGACGCATTCAGTCCATTACTCATTGTAATGCAGTTGTTAACCAGCTGCACAGGTCTACGAGATTCCAGATGTCTTTGTCGTATGGTGTCATGTGAGGGCACAAAAGTGTATCCTACCGTGCCCTACCTCCACACACGTTCTATAGCTGATATATTTCTGTAGGTATCCTCCTCCTACTGGTGTGTCTAATGTGGGCATCACCTGACAGGTGTGCGGATTACACACTCTGGGGCTCAGATAAGGTATCTCTTTCTTGATCTTATGCCATTCAATACGTTCATTCAACCCTAATAGTTTGTTGAAGTGTTGAGTACGGCTGCTAAATCGTGAGATATTATATTGCAACCAAATTTTCGAAGTGGATGAATTCTAGTGAACATGACAGTAGATAAATGCCTGAGCTACAACGACCGTTATATCTGAGCCCCAGAGTGAGTAAGGCCCACACCTGTCAGGTGATGGCCACATTAGACACACCAGTAGGAGTATGCCTACAGACATATATCAAGTATAGAAGTGTGTGGAGGTAGGGCATGGCAGGACACACTTATGTGCCCTCACATGAGAACATATGACAAAGACATCTCCAGTCTCATACACCCAGCGGTTGGTTAACAACTGCAATATAATTATAAAGGGACTTGGTGCAGCAAACAGAAAGCTCACAGACACAGCGACAAAAGTAGTCATCCCCTGCTGTACCAATGTCAACCTACGTTGGTAACATGTTAAGATAAAAGTGCTATATTGGGCAGCAAATCCTTCGGGAGCCACATAGATCTATAATCAGGGTCACTCTTGATGTAGCAACATCATGGTTGACTTGAGTAAGCTACTTATGTATACATGCAGATGGGCTCCAATTATAGCTGCAGTGTGTAAGGTCTATTTCTTCACAAGAAACAGAATCGCAATTGTATTTTGACGAGATGGCTGGTTGACATAAGTGGCTTGACGTAGGCCAGCCTCTCACATAAATATGCAGAACACAGTGGGCTGTAAATGCAGTTACAGTTATGTTTTCATGATATGTGATAAAATATATGTGAGGCCCAGAGGGAGGCTATGGGAAACATGTCCACACTAAGGTAACGAGTACCCGTGGCAGCGGTTCCAAGTTGTAAACAGGTAGCAGACGAGCTGGTCCTCACGCTCGGTAGAATTCACTACACACCAAGCTGGTACATAGCGAGCAGTGTGCCCATTTAGCAATAATAAGAGGGCTAGACAGATGAAGCACGCGTATTTAGCAGCAAGGTAGTCTAATGCAGTATTCATTGTTTGCAGAACGTCATGTCAGAAGCAGCAAGATAGAGTAACAAGCAGGTCCAAACAACAGAGAACACGCAAAGAGCCTGAATAAGTAAGTGGCTTCACGACATTCAGGTCAATTCAGCAGGCAGAGATGAAAATAGGCATCAGTTAAGGGTATTGCAGTGCTATTGTCTGCACTAGATTAGCGCATAATCAAGGTTCCATATGATTTGTCCATAAAAAATGTTGGGCGGCGAGTAGCAAGAAGCCCGACATCGTTCCCTTATGCAAGGCTCATTTAGAGGGTTATCAAGCCAAGCACTATACCAAAATAGGCTGTCTGGTAACAGGTAAGTAATACTGAGGGTTAATGAGTAGCCCTAGAGTCTATGTGAAAAAGAGTTTAACCCATTCCAACTGCTGTGAGAGGGTTCAGATCTAAGATTGCACGGCTCCCAGCAGCATAGTGGTCACAGGACTTGCCATCGAACAGAGGCACCTGAGTGCATTTTTCACCCCAGTACATAGAATTGTACAGAAATGTTTAGAAGGCGCATTAGCCCCTGAAGAAAGTCTACACATTTATTATAATTGCAAAAGAATGAAACTTGTTGGGCAGATGATGGGTAGATAGATCTACAGCAGGATCTATAAAATATTCACAACTTTGCACAATTGGTAATTGTATTATACAGTTATTAGTATTCAACACAGTGGCATTCAAGCACATTGTACTTTAGATTGGTTTTATCATATGTGTTTGAATGTTGTGACTGAATTTTGAACCTAAGGGTAGACATGTCTTTTATGAACTGATGATTTAATTTGCTTCTGAAAACAAATCCTATGAGTCAAGCAAGTGGTTACCTCTTCCTATACTAGCAGTGCAGTCAGGTTTCAAGTTCCTAGGAGTTGTAGTGACCAGGGATAACCTGTTTGCTGCTCTAACAAATGACCCTGGAATCTTCAATAGTTTGTCGAACTGTTCAAGGGGACCCTGTGATTTCAAGGCATGGGTGGAGGAATGAAGATGTCCTAGGAAAAGGAGAGATGCAATTGGAGAATTGGATTAGCATTGAAAGCAGGGAGAAACATGAAACATTTTGGACAGGTTCAACATCAGTCAGTGCAGTGAAACAATTGGTGATGTGATTATAAATGTCATGAGTGAAGGAGAGAAAGGAGAAGAGGAACTAGGTGTCATCAGCAAAGAGGCTGTAGCAAAGGCAAAAGGAAGAGAAGATTTTGCCCAGGGCGATAGTGTAGAGTGTGAAGATTTGTGGAATGGGGCAAGGACAGATAACAACCACTTCAAATGTTGTGGGGGAGAGGTGTTTTAGCTGCATGAGATGGAGAAGCTGTAGTCGGAGAACCACTCAATCAGTTGAGTGCCATGTCCTTGAAGTCAAAGGAGGAGAAGGTTTGAAGGATGGAGGGATTGTCCAAAGATTCAAAACCAGTGGAGACTACAGTAGTGATAGAGGAGATGTGAGCATGGTGAGTGCTGGTTACAAATGTGGAGACTTGGGTGACAGCAGTTTCAATGAAGTGCTTTTACCAGAATCCTAATCAGAGTGTGTTGCATAATTAGTGATAATCCAGGTAGATGACAATGTAGTGTCTAGAGGTTTTGAGAGAGGATTGGCTGTGCAGTAATAATAACTTCATTCTGAAAAGGACACAGATGAGTGGGGTTTATTGTTGGTACCTATTGAATGTGTTGCTGCGAGCAAGGGGTGGGCGTAAGGTCTTCCTTTCCTAGGAGTAGTTTGTATTTACATGACAGATATCAAGAGGGTAGTTCATCTTCTGAAGCAAACATCAGACCAAAGAAGACGTGTTCTGGGGAGCTTTAAAAAATCTGAGACTGCGAGTAAACTAAAGGACACTTCCAGGCAGTGACAACCATAAACTAGTGTTGTTTAGAGTAGAGTGATGGACATTTAACTAAGACATTAGCTCCTCTTAGGAAAACCCCTTTTAATATGATTAGTTACTCCTCCATTCTGACACTGTTACCCTAGATCCCCCTTCTCTGTTGTAGGTGTTTTCCCCATAGCTCTTGCAGGAATTACTCCACAACTTCTGGCAAAGAAAAATAAAGGTCTTGAACGGTTACTTGTGTCTCTAGCTGACTTTTCACCCCCACTGTGACAGACACCTTTCCTCAAACAGTTTTGAACTCTTTTGGCATTGCTAGCGTCCTTGTACATTCCACTTTTGCGTCTGCACTGCTGTTGAATCTTGGCCTTGCCTTCCCTTGCATCTCCTCTGGTAGTAGTTATGATCCTCTGCTGTTGAACCTTGCTACCTGGGCTGCCGTTGCCTCTGCCAATGGTACTAGTTCTATTATAGTATTAAATATGGACTTTTGCAGAAACGCATGCCTTTTCACCTGCTGATGATATGTCTCCCATTTCCTGTCCAGGTGCATCAGAAATCCCACTTCTGCCCTGCCCATGCACCACCCGTCCTGAATTCCAGATGCAAAAGCAGCAGGAGCGCTTTAAGCCCCTTGTTAGGCTGTAAGGACCCATTCAGAGAATGCTTTTTCCATGAGCCTTCAGCAGGGGAGGGGGCCTGTTCGTGTGTTCCGTCCTAAAACGGTCTGTAAAACACAATAATCAACTCTATGCTGTGCAACACATACATTGGTGGTCCTGTTACAATGTCATTGAAAAGAAGCATGCAGTTTAAAATATTTTTTGTAATGATGCAGCAAGGAACATTTTCGTGATGGACATATCCTCCTCCCGTCAACTATAGTAATAGACAACACTTGGCATTCCAAACAACTCAACCCCATATATGTGCCTGCATGTTAAACTGAAACACAGGAATCAACAAAGACCAGAGAGAATTCGCACGCAACTAATGTATTACCCTATATACAATATGACCAATTTCCCATGGCACACTTCCCTGTGCTACTGTTTGATCCTATCCCCTCATTAGTCCAATGCCCACAAACAAAACCCCTCATTGGCCCTCTTGGCTTGGCCCACAGGAAATGTAGGGGGCTCATGACAGCCATGGCTGACTTCCTTAGAAATGCAGGAATCTCGGGGCTGGTGTGATAGTTAGAGGCTGATGACCATTCCTGTCCCTGTGTCTGGGCCTGTACCCTCTGCCAACACGTTCTCTCTGAATGATGTTCAGCAATCTGAGCCCCTGCAAACTGATTTCAGGGGCCCGGAGAGTGACACCTGTTTCACAATGGGCCTGCCTGTGGATGCATGGCATATGAACAAGTTGTGGCATTCATGATTATCCCTCTCCACGGCATCATCCACACCACTCTTACACCACTACCTGCCATGCTGTGTCTCCACCTGCAAATCCTGGTCCAGATACGGGTCATTACTATGGCACTGGCTGCTGCATGTTCATAGTCCATGTCCAGTCCCCCTGATCTGGGCCCTTGTAGTGGGGGATGTCTGGGAGATCCACATGATCATCACTGCCAGTAAGCAGCTGAGCTGATGCAGCAGTGGGAAGAAGGTGGCAATAGTGCAAGAAAAGGAGGTTGTGGTCGATGTGTAGGCACCAGGGATGGAGGCAGCAGTGGGTGTGGCTGTGCATCCAGACAGTCTTCCTAGAGCAATGGGTGATGTCCAGAAGACCTATCCTTGTCAGAGTATTTGTCAAGGTCTCCCTTTGGACAAGCATACAAAACAAGGTCAGCTAGTTGAACCATGACTTGTTAGTGTGCCTCCATATCATGCCATTCGTAGTCCATGTGGTCATCCGGTCACTGAGATGTGAGGCCCTAATAGTTTATGGAGCCGTCCCTCAACAAGATGCTGGGAGTGTTTTATTGCAAAAGGTCATGATGTAGCTCTGCAGCCAGCCACCTGTGCATTTCGATTGCATTTCGATTGTGCATGTTGATGTGCAGTGTCTCTGTCCTGACTTTTTGCTGTCATTGTGGCCTGCAATGGGTTCCTGGGTGTAAACACAGGAGGGAAGATGATATTTGCTTGTGGATGATGAGTTATGTAATAACACCTAGGACTGTTGTCAAGGTAACTTTGGTCACCATTTACAAATCATCCCCTTCTATGCCAGGGTTGTTTTTTTGGTGCTATTGTGGAACTGTTACATCATTCTGATGTATGTTATTTATTTAATTATTTAATCACTTATTCTGTGTCACATGCACGTGGACCTCAGGACTCACATGTCCTTGTGGAACATGTGTTTAATCAGCATGTGCCAGTGTGCATTTATGGGTGGGCTACCTAAACCGCAACCATAGGATGCACCTACAGCCAGTGAAAACAATTTAAAAGGAATGATGGACAGGATTTTCAATATCCCCCATGTGGCACACTCAACTGCATATAGTTTTGCCTACCTCTACAAAATGGGCAGAGGACCACACATGGGTACTCTTCCTCTCTATCAACCATGGATTCTGCTGGCACTTCATCTATCCCTGACCATACATAGATGATGCGCCTAGCCACATGTCTGTCTAACGTCACCTCACTCGAAGCATTACCTGTATCTCATTAACTCATTACACACTGCATGGCATGCTACGTAGGTTGCCTTCTATTTTTACTCTACAGATAGGCCACTGTCTCACACATGTTGCATGATGGATGTTAGCTTGAGCACCACAATAATGGTCACTTAATAAAGTGTGAATGGCAGTCACTAGATGGGCCAATGCAGACACACAGGAATGTGGCTCTTCACACCTGAACCCATCAACACTATTTGTTTATCCATCATGCTCCATAATGTTCCCCCACCCAGTGTTACATACAGGGCCATGTAGCATGAGGTGTTAAACGTAAGGACTGCTACTCTGCTCAAGCAATTACAAACCTGTGTCAACACTACCATACTTAACTTTCCACTTCTTCTTTTATCACTGTGTGATGTGCCACTAGATGTGTGTGCTGTGTACAAATGTGTGAGTCATTTGGGTGAGTTGGATGGTGTATGTGCCCACGTGTGTGGGTCCAGACTACTAAATGGGTTTACTCATGGGATGTTTCAGCAGGCATGCATCAATGGTGTTTGCATTACTGTGTTGTACAGGTGTGAACACATGACAAGGTGACCCTTTGTAATTTGGAGATGACAATGCAATCCTGATGTTATGTGAACATTGCATGATTGATATGCAGTGGTTTGGAAATCTCTGATTCCAGTACACGTATGTTGACAGGTGAACATGGTCAACACACATCTTCCATGTGGTAAAGGGCATGTTGCTCTGTATGTGCACAGGGTGTGAAACACAAGACTTTTCAGGGCTAATGCACCAACCTCCATGCCCCCAAAACCTTTGGTAGTCAGGGTTCCAGTCATCGTATCCTTCCCGGAGCATCCGACCATCAGTTCCACTGTTCCCCCTCTGGCGGCCTTGCTCTCCATCCCAAGTATCATGACTCTCCCCCAAAAGTTGTTCCACCACTTGGATATCATCAGCAGCAGTGCTGGCTTGGGATGACACTGCTGCCACCTTAATTGTGATCCACTAACACTGTTGCTTCGTTCATTCCACTGCTATTGGAACTCATGGCACCAAACAGATGAGGTTCGCCTTTATTGTTTCATTGGCCCTGACTGTGAGTGTGTCCTTACAATGAGCAACTCCCCTCTCCTTAAAGCCCCCAGGTCCACTTGTGTGGTTCATTTCCATCTGATGGCAGCTCTGAGACTTGGATTCAGCAGGATTGAAAATGCAAAATTGTCTGCAATGGCGGATGTCATCCTCTTGCAGACATTGGAAGCATTTTTTTCTGAAAGTCACCTGGTTGTAAAATTATGTTTAATAGAAATTCAATCAGTATTAACAGACCTTTTGTTTTTTAAATACCTTTACTACCGCCATGGCACTAAACCTATAGAAGGAGTCAAAATTCCATGGACAGAGTCAATTCCTGACTCTGGTGGACTTTTGGGATGGGAAACCTCCAAACTAGTAATACGGCCCATAGTCTTGGCCGTGGTGCCCTCGGCTAGTATATTTAGCTATTTTCTGACCTTGTCATCTGATACTATGTAAGTCATATCCTATGTCTGGAAAATTGAATTATTCCCCAGGAAAAGCATAACCTCATTGGACGCACAACACAGATGTGCCTTCTGAATGAGTCAAGACAGTGCATCCATGATGGCGGTTAATCCAATAAGCATCTTACTCACCAACATGTTTGCACAATATGCAGATGTTAAATTAAATCAATTAACTATATACTTAATTGCAATATGTTTAAATTAGATTGTGATTGCTCTAGCGTCTGTTCTGTATCCTTGCCCAGGCACTGAAATCATACAATTAATGAGTTATTTACAAGGCCACGAAGCCTGCATAATGTGGTAGAAGGGCCTTCATGAAATTAATTATTGTTACACTACGTTCTACTTATATATTAATAGGTACAGACTCATTTAATATCAGATCATTATTTCATGAATAATAGATTTGTTTCAGTTGACATAAATCACCACACACAAACAATTGATTTTTCTAAGGGCACAATTTTAATTTCTCTCCTGATTAACAATGCTTATACATGTCTAAATAGTACTGTGGGAAACATGTTGGATGGGGAAGTACATATTTTGCAGAAGAACGTCTCTGTTTATCACTGGAATTTCTCGGGCCTGGTCTGCGCCGGATCTGGACAGAGGTGTGGTTGTTGGCATGTGCCGCGCTTAGATGGAGTTTCTCAAGTGTAGTCTGCGCCGGATCTGGACAGAGATGTGGTTGTTAGCATATGACACACTTAGATGGAATTTCTGAGATGTGACTGTTAGCATATATGATTCTCAGCACGCACCACACTTAGAATTCTGAACCTAGTTTGCGTCGCTTGTAGATAGAAATGTGACTGTTGGCATGTTCCACACTTAGAATTGTGAACCTGGCTCGCGTCAAATCTGGATGAAGATGTGACTGTCTGCATGTGCTGCGCCTGGATGGAGTCCCACAATTGCGGGGACAGTGGTGCCAACTGGCCAACCAACTGGCAGTTCCGTCCCTCTGCATACACCTCTCGGACTGTGGCCAAGCACGGCCACAAACCTAGAACGCGGCGATCCGCACAGGCTTCGCAGCGGTGCAACAACAAAACAAACCACACATAGACTTGCACAACAGCACACAACGACTACGGACCACAAAACACCCCAAGCCCAGCCAACGGACCCACCGGGTTGAGGCTGTCAACAGCACATCACTGCTCTCTTGAACTTTTCCAGCTTATTCCCACTAACCCACCCCCTCTCCTCCCCTTTTTCAGAGCCGCCAGAGCACCAGGGGACCACTTCGGTGGTGATAGTGCACAGTACAAATGTCCTTTAACAATAACATTAACATTAACATTGAGAAGAGGAATTTATCAGGTAAACCTTTACATGGTTTTACACTGGCAACAAACTCCAAACCCCATGGAGACAAGCTGGGTTTGTGTTTACTTTCATCAATGGCATTTTGATTAGGTTTTGGCTGATGGAGCAGGGCACAGAATATGGAATATACAGATGACTGTAATGCGGGTGGAGAGGCTTGACCTCTTATGCATGTCCGCATGCTTTTTATAATTGCTAAAAGCAGGCCGAATTGGGAGGGGGTTCATTACATAGAGAAAGGCCATATTTGTACATGTTGGGCCCCACTCCTGAGCACCACTGTGTGAGCATGCATGCACGACGATGACCTAGGAGTATTTTTGGAGCAATAGACGGCCCCTGTGAAACAATAACAATTTAGTAGTGTTGACCGCAGAAGGTTAGCCCCAACAGATTGACTGGCATACTTACAATTAGGGCGCACCTGTGATTTCCATGATATAACTGGGCAAAAAAACACAATGCGTTGTGGTGTACTGTGTCTACAGTTTGATTAGGGAGACGAAGGATTAAGGATTTAACAACTTACAACCAATAGACCAACCAACACAGTGCAAATGTATCTGTTTAGATCACCCAGGGTCTGATTTAGGGAACTGTAGTTTCTCTGCTGGCTATCGTTATACATGTATGCACTGGCAACACATATGTGCCACATGTTATATATTTTACAATTTCATACATGGGATAAATGTGAAATATATGAACCCCAGTCACCGATAGGGAGTGATGCAGCACTTGCAAAACTATGTAACCTGCTGACTCCAGAAAAGTGTCAGATGAATAGACACAGCAATAGGGGCACATTTTTAGTACCCTATAGTGTAAAAAAGGTGCCAGAAACTGCAGTAAAGTCTTAATACCTTTTTGAAAGGGTTTGGGTGTTTTAGGAACATGAATGTTAACATGGAACAGAGGGTCCATCACACTGCCTTTAAATGTGGCTCTGCGTGAAAAAGACTGCCTCTTTTTTATACCAGCATTACATTTTCATGCTGGCATAAAACTAATGGATTCTTATAGAATCTACTTGTTTTATTACCTTTTAAAAGAAGGCTGATTCCATTAGAGCCCATTGTAAATACCACCCAAAGTGTTAATTGCAGGAAGAGTCTACTTTTTTCCCCAAACCGTTGTGTAAATTAAATGGAGCTGCCAGATTTAAACATGTGTTGCCCTACTCCTTGACAATGGTGAAAACTGCAGGAAAGCACAAACCGGTTTGGTCCATTCCAAGCAATTTGTACAGCTTTTTATTCTCCAAATGAGCTCCATAGTCTGAGAAAGGCAGAGGCTTCCCCAGTGGGAGTCCCGAGGTCCCAATAATGATGCAACCGCAACAGTGACACAGGTCAGAAGCTGTGTAATGCTAATTAAAATCAGCAAATGCAAACTCCAGCAGCAGCAATGGTCAGAAGATGCAAGGAAGTATGACCAAGAGGCACGCTGAACCACTCACGTGGCCTCCTCAGAGAGCGGAGCCATGCTAGCATAAACCACAATGAAAGACCCTCGCCACCAAGGTGGATTAAACACCGCAGCTCACATAGAACCTGCCCGGCACCAGTCTCTGACATGGCAGGCTCGGAGCATTCCAGCCTTATGGACCCAACTCTTCCTCCTCTAATACGTGATCCTCATGCTCCATGAGTACAGGTGTTTATATTTATGTCATTGTTAACGCATGCCAGTGTCTCTTGCTGACACATTCTGCAAGGAAATAGGTGATCCAGTCACCCAGTGCAGGAGCAATGCAAGGGTAGTAACAGCAGCATTTAAATGTACAGTAACCAAACCACAAGAAGGCACATTCAGTAGAACCTGAAAGCAGCTCAGAGCCTTGATCTCTCAGATGAATTGACTCTAGCAAGTAGATGGTTGTGATGGAAGAGTTCACAATAAAAACAAGTGCTTGGGCAGCTAGCGCATGGTTCTTCTATCCGCTAGCCTGTCTGTAAAAGACACAAATGAGGTCGAGTTTAACAGACAAGTGCCTACTTTCAACTGCTTATGATCAATTAAGTGAGATCAATTGAGGAGGGGGACACCTAAACTTTGGCATTGAACATTCATGCCATTATAATCTATGCATTTTCTATTTTATTGATAGTATTGCACTTGTTTCGTGGTTCGTTGTTTTGAGTTTTATTATATTATCCTGCTCATATCCATAGTCGACACGTCTCGTGCCACTGCACACTTTCCTATGGTTGTAACCAAAAAAAAAAAAGAAATGTGTTAACAAAAATCATTGTTGTGCCTTGGTACTTTGCGAATTTGGTGAACACGGGATAGACACCTCAGTAACACTCACCCCCTTTAAATGTAGCACATTAAGGACTTCACAGTATGTCATAAACTTAACAAAGATCACAGCAGAGCTGCAAATGCAATGTATTGACTGGTTGCAGAGGTTGTATTCTTGTTCTCTCTACCTGTCTGCCATTCTGCCTCTTTTCTCCTCTGTATCCATCTTATGACTTCTTTTCTTTCTTCAACGACTCTGTCTTAATCTCAATGTTTCCCTACCTCCTTCTCCAACCAGATATGTCAATGTCATTTTATGATGAGCGGCTTGCAGGTGCCTTAATAGATTTCTTCAGCCAGACCCAAACGCAGGTCAGTTTCATACCATTCTCTTATCAACATATAGGGCCTCATTCCAAGTTGGGCGGTAAGGGTTAACGGTCACCGGTAGGGAGACCGGTGCCGTTAAACCCTTACCGCCCAATTCCGAGGTCCCTTAGCAGGAGCCAAAAAGAACATGTGGTCAGACCGCACGTCCTTTCGGGTCCCACTAAGGGACCAGGGCGCTAATAACGGGCCTGCTTTCGTGGGCCTGTTATTAGCGCCTTCCCCATTCCCAATGGGAATAGGGAATGGTTGGTTGAATGGGGACTTACTGGGTCCTACAGGGTCGGAATGACCCGGTAAGTCCCCAATGAACCAGGCCGGACCCAGACCCGGTTTGGGAGGCAGCCATGGCTACTGCCCAAATCGTAATGATCCCCATAGTCTCTTACTTGGATAATTTTAGCACAAAGCCTCTTTTAAAGTAGGCATGACAGAGATGAAAACACAATTGAATGCTGTAAAGAAATGTGATAACAGAAACCAGACTGATATGAATCCAAAAAGAAAGTAATGTATGAAATGTTTTAATGTAGAAGTAAACAAGATCAATATAACATTGATAGGTTAAGAAGGTTCAGAGGACCAGTGGAAATTGAGTACTATAAAGACAAAACATTAAGTTGTTGAGTAGCACGTCTTCACTACACAGAAGGAAGTTAAATATGATTGTATAATGTGTTAAAGAGAAGCCCTGAACCAAACTTCTCAATGCATGACCTAGTGTCATAATATTAATTTGGCAAGATGGCCAAAGTAAAAATGCCACTTTAATTTCTACTGGAATTGCAAGAATTCAACAGTCACGCGTCGTAATGGAAATATGCTATTTAGAGTGACCATAGCTGAACACAAAAAAGGCAAATTCTTCTGTTAAATACTACAACGTTTGATTATCTACACAAGCAATAGTCTAAACATTACTTTTGTTTATTCTGTATATGTATTAACTGATGTCTGAAGCAGATCTTCATTATTTTACATACAACGGAAAACATATTTTACGTTTAGGGGTAAAATCTGGGTTTGAATAACAATTTTAAATCTTAGTATGTGTTTTCTAGAATCAAGAAACCAGGCGCTCAAACCAAGACTTATTTCCTAAGGTACGCAGCAGATGTCATCATTCAAACAGTCATGCATCTTTATTAATAAAACTACAAGGGCAATAAGGGTCCCTTGAAATCCGTGTGGGAGACCTGCAGTTTCATCCACACTGGGAAATTAGCTATTTTGAATACAGGTAAGGTGGTACATGCAAGCCATGCAAATGTACTGGGACTAGCCAGTGGAACAGAGGTCTAAAAAAGGCGAAATTCAAGATTGCTCACATAAGTCTGATCCCCTCCAGTGGGTAATTATTCCAAAATGACGATGTTTACAGCCTACCTGACTCTCAGAAAGGTGATAACGCTGCATGATCTGAAAAAAGATTACAAAAGGCTGGATGTATTCCTTCCTGCCGGACTGTGAGAATTGAAGAAATTAAATACGCTCTGAAGTGAATAAAATGATTTTAATACAACTATTGAAATTTGAGGGGTCTGACCATATGCTTTTGAGAATATCATGAGAGAGCAGGGCCAATGGTTTTTATTTTTACAATTAGAATTAATCTTATCTTCAAAGACACAGGTTTGTAAATTGTGTTTTTAACCAGAATTGATTCTGGGGCATGCTGAAAGGCACACAAAGGCGGAATAGGCTTCTGCAAAGACTTTTTTAAATGTGTTGATTTCCAGAGTTGTAATCTTTAATACATCTTCTGTCAGCCTAACTAGAGAAGCACTGAAGGTATGACTGTAACCAATAGCAGGAAATATGTTCATCATATTGTGATTTGTCCATATGTTAGCATATTATGTTATGTCGTTGTATACCGCGCACTGCCACCACACAAGGGCAGTCTCCAGGCGCTCACTTGGCTCTGCAAGAGAAGAGTGCAGGGCGTGTTAGTGAGCATAGGATGATAGGATAGCTTCAGAACCAGGAGAAACTGGCATCTGTGCGTGTTGTCTTGTGTGTGGGAGTTGGTTGAGAGGCCCCGCTTGTTGGAACTGTGAGGGTGTAACTCAGTGCCTCAGATTTGTGCTTGTGTTTTATGTTGTGTGTGTCCTATGCACTTATGGTGTGTTGGTCGTGCACACTTGTAGTTGTGTTTATAAGGGGGGTTCCACTGCCACGGATGCCTATTAAGTGCTTGATTGAGTTGTGATAGAAGGTTTTTGTTGGATGTATAGATTATGTACATTGGTATGTTCCGTCTAAGGTTATTTCCAGAGTCTCAGAGTTAGTTGAATGTGAGAATTAGATTAATGGTAGATGTGTCTATGTGTAGCGTAGCTAGCCCATAGTTGTGTATAGTGGTGTAGGTTATGTTGGAGGAGCAGGAAAAGGCGGAATTGGTTAGTACATTGGTTAATTCCGACAGTGCCTCCGAAGTAGGTCTTCGGTTGCAGCTCATTGGTACCTTCCACCACTCCTGGTTGTGGTCTGTGGGCCAGCCCACCTCCTCTTCCATCTTGGAGGCTAACTTACCACAGGGTTTTCCGAGGGCAAAAGGTTGGTTTTACCTAGTATGTTACTATTTACTCGGCAGGGGTTAGTCAGAGCAGTTGCGCTTTGGCCTGCTGTGCGGTTTGCTGCTAAATGTATTCACGGATGGTATTGCAATAAATGTAAGGACGTGGTGCACGACTGAGCTACCCTAGTTATGTAGCTGAGACATGGTTAGTCCAATGCTTCGATTTGATGTGTTAACTGGCTTGGCTTTCCTGAGTGCATAAGTTTGCACGTTGGGTGTGTTTTCCAGGGTCTGTCTGCTGTCGGGCGAGTTACTCTTCGCTAATCTCTCTAGTTGTGGTGCATGACTGGGGGAGGGGGTAAGGAGGGTGGTATCTTCCTTGATTTTGCCGCTGTTGTCAGAGACCACGTCCCTTAATGTGTTTCTTTCGGTCCTCAATGTTTTGCTGCCATTGTCCTGCATGTACAGATCTTTGCATAACATTATTCTTTCATATCCTGGATACATTTGATGGGTATGTTAGAAAAATAGATGACAACTTTTACAAGTCTACTGCTAATATTTTTGTAAGGATAAGTTCTTGAAAATGTAATTTTAGTAAACTTATAGTTATTTTGTAAAATAGACCTCTTGGTTTTGTCCTTTTACTGAGAGAGAGACAAAACGGAACATGTGATGTCCTCTCCAGTAACATGGAGGTAAATATTTCAGGAATTCTTGAAACCCCAAATAATTGTTACGCACCTGGCAAATCAGAGATTAGGGGTGTAGTTTGCTGAATTGTTATACTATTTGAGTATACAATCAAAATACAGTGCCAACAGAAAACCATATCATCAAGAAGGTCTCAAAAGGTGTGGGGTGAGTCTCTTTATAAATTCTAACCCTATGCATACAAGAGAGATGGGTTTTTTTGCAAACATCCAGAGCAGAAAGCTAGCACATCTCCTTACTTCAACCAAAAAGGTTTCTCAGAATCTGGTCCTATATGTGCATCACTACAGATTGGCCTACATCTGAAGGACTGCACACCTGCTGCTCAACCACCACTACCTTAACTACCACACTGCACAACATTTATGCAACTGTCACGCTCACCTGATTCCCACGGAGGCGCAGGTCTGGCTTCGAGTGCTGATGCTTCTTCAATGGTGAAGCGCAGGACACTGAAGATGGACAGGAAGGGCCCCTCTACTCTGGCTTTTCTGGCTCGCAGCAATATTCCCCTTAGGGTCTGGAAGGATGAGTTCTCCATCCTGCCTCTGATGCAGGGGCGCGTTGAAACCCAGTTACTTCACTGGATTGAGGTTTGATGGGAGTTCAAAATAAGCTTGACTATTCAGGTGAGGCGCTGTAAGAGTTCTGTTGCAAGTTCAAAAGTTCAAGCTTAATAATAATGTTCATTGTCTTATTGCAGCAAGCGCTAATGCTTATGTCTTTTTCCCCTTAGGGGCCGGGGTTCGGAATGCCGGAGATATGGCGCCGACCCGAAGTGAAATGTGCAGTTCCAGTAAATGATAGGTAAGTTCTGGATGAGCGTTCAGGTAATGTCTTTGCTTTCGCTCATTCAATGTCTTTGTCTTTTTTCCCCATAGGGGCCGGGGTCCGGAAAGCCAGGAAGCGGCAGGAACCGAAATGAAATGGGAATGACCCAACAGGTAAGTCTTAGAAGGAAACTGATCTTTTCCTATTTCCCTTCCTTCTCTCACCTTGTTTTCCTGTCTTTCTCTCTAGGCTCTGGGAAGTGGGTGCGGAGCCGGATGATCGCTGCTGAAGATGGAGGCGCCCAGGAAAGGTGAGTGAAATGCAGCGCTGCAGCGATTGAAGCGAAATGCTTTTAAATTGATGTCTTCCCTTTCAGGATCGTCGGTGTGATGTCTCCGTGATGCAGCTTTAGCAGGTAAGGTCTTCTTTCTCTCCAATTCTCTCTTATCTCCCTTTGCAGGCGACCCAGGAAGCTGACAGGCGTGGCTGAAGTCCAGATGCAGGAGCTGACACGGTGAGCGTCCAGCTGCGAGGAGCAGAACAACGCGAAGCGTGAGTTGCTGATCGGGCGTGGTTTAAATAGCTTTGGACGAAGTTCCAGGTATGTATCCTTCCACCGATCAGGTATGTATCCTTCCCCGACCACACCCAGGTGGAAAGTAGTCCCACGGGTAAAGTAGTTCCATTCAGGCCTCAAGAGGGCCTGAATGTAGCAGCATGGTCTGCATCAGGTAAGTGCACATTAAAACACTTGAACACATGTCTAGCTTTATGAGCCTGGCACCTAAGGCGCCAGGACAGGGGTCCAAGATGAGCCTGGCGCCTAAGGCACCAGGACTGTGTCCAAAGGGCCCCAGCTTGGGCCCGCTGGCACTTCCCTGGGGGGAATGATGCCTGCCTCTGGGGTTGCTGGGTCGGACCTGGCTCCTTGGAGGTAGGCATCATGACAGTACCCCCCCTCAAGGCCCCTCCCAAGGTTGTTCCCTCCGGGGGTTTTGGCTTGTTCGGAAATCTCCAGTGGAACCTTTGTATTAATCGAGGTGCGTGAACATGGTTACTAGGCTCCCACGATCTCTCCTGAGGTCCATATCCCTTCCAGTCAACAAGATAGAAGAGTTTTGACTTTAACACCTTGGAGTTTAAAATGTCTTTAACTTCGAATTCTAATTCCCCTTCAATTTGAACTGGGTCTGGAGGCTTGGACAGTCGGGTCCCTGGTTGTACTGGCTTCAAAAGTGATGCATGAAAAACTGGATGAATACGCATGTTGGACGGTAAATCCAGTTTAAAGGCCACGGGATTGATTATAGCCTTGATGGGATAAGGTCCTATGAATCTGGGATTGAAGGTTTGCGGGCCCTTGAGGAAATAGGGGTTAAATGTTTCGTTGCTAGCCATACCTGGTCTCCTACTTGGTAAGGAGGAGTTTTACTTCGGTGCAAATCAGCATTTTCTTTATACTTTTTCTTGGCTTGCTGTAAATGAGTTGCAGCTTCTTTGAAGGCTCGGGTTATTGTGGAATGCAGATGATTTACTGCAGGCATTTCCAGGGTCAGAGGTGGATCTAGGTCAGAGGTCCGAGGATGGTGACCATACAAAGTATAAAAAGGAGTTTGTCCGGTTCCAGAATGCACTGAATTATTGTATGCATATTCTGCGATCCAAAGGATGTCTTTCCAATTTAACTCGGATTGGTGTAACATGCACCAAAGATATTGCTCGAGAGTCTGATTGGTTCTCTCGGTTTGTCCGTCGGTCTGGGGGTGGTGGCTGGTGGATAACCGCACATCTATTTGTGCTAGTTGGCAACACTTCTTCTAAAAATGGGAGATAAACTGACTTCCACGATCCAAGACTAATATGGAAGGGAAACCATGAATGTGAACTATATTCTCCAGAAATTCCTTGGCCAAGGTGGAAGCTGAAGGCAAACCTTTTAAAGGGATAAAGTGGGCCATTTTGGAGAATAGATCCACAATTACAAGAATAGTGTTGTAACCAGCAGAAGGAGGGAGGTCAGTTATAAAGTCCATTGACAAGGTGTGCCATGGTGCCGGTGGAATATCCAAGGGTTGAAGTAGGCCGGCTGGCCTTTTCTTTTGACCCTTGTTTTGGGTGCAAATTCCGCAAGACAATACAAAAGGCTTTATGTCTTTTCTCCAAGAAGGCCACCAGAAGTGGCGTTTGATTTTTTCCTCCGTTTTAGCGATACCAGGGTGTCCTTCCATTAATGATTCATGATGATGGGCAATAACAAGTTCTTGCAATTCTTTACTTGGCAGAAACAACCGCTCCTGGAAGTAGGGTAAATCATCCTTAACGGTGTAATGAGGACCCTTTTCACTCCATTCCAGTGAGGCTGAAGAGTCTAGAAGTTGTTTTACTTGCGTTTGGATGTCCTCAATAGTTTGCAATGAAGTTAGGCCTAAGATTCTTTGTTCAGGTATGATTGGCACAGGTTCTAAACTCGAATTGGGTACTTCCATGCCATTCCGGGATAAGGCGTCTGCTTTACCATTCTTGCAGCCAGGGCAATAGGTAATTACAAAATCAAATTCCGCAAAGAATAGAGCCCATCGGAGTTGTCGTGAAGATTGAGCTTTGGCCGTCTTTAAATACTGTAAATTTCTGTGGTCCGTAATTACGGTGATGGTGTGTCTTGCCCCGAGAAGGTAGTGACGCCAAGCCTTGAAAGCAGATTTAATAGCCAGTAACTCTTTGTCGGTAATTGCGTAGTTGATTTCAGGAGGAGAAAATTTCCTGGACCAAAAGGCCACAGGGTGTAGTTGGTTAGTTTCTGGGTCTCTTTGCGACAGGACAGCTCCCATGACCGAACTGGATGCGTCGGTTTCCACAATGTAAGGGAGATCTGGGTGCGGGTGCTTCAATACAGGTGCAGAGGTGAATTTGGTTTTCAGGTCCTGAAAGGCTTGTTCGGCCTCAAGAGTCCATTCAAAGCGTTTGTTTTTCTTTAGGAGAGCTGTGATGGGTTGGACTGTTCGGGAAAATTCCGGGATGAATCTTCGATAGAAATTGGCAAAGCCGAGCATGCTCTGAACTCCCTTCACCGAGCTAGGAGATGGCTATTTGAGGATGGCATCCACCTTTCGCGAGTCCATTCGGACTCCTTGAGGTGTCAGGATGACTCCGAGAAACTCAACTTCTGTGGTATGAAAAACGCATTTTTCGAGCTTTGCAAATAGTCTGTGCTGGTGCAATTTCTCAAGAACTGCCCTAACATGTTTTCTGTGATCGGATTCTGAAGAAGAGTACACCAGGATGTCGTCAATATAAACAATGACACAGACATTGATAAGTTCCCGAAGAACATCATTCATAAAGTACTGAAAGGCGGCAGGTGCATTGCACAACCCGAAGGGCATAACCTGATATTCGAAGAGCCCAAATTTGGTGCGGAATGCAGTCTTCCATTCGTCGCCTTCTTTTATACGCACCAGGTGATAAGCTCCTCGGAGATCTAACTTGGTGTACACACAAGCGTCTTTCACCTGGTCGATAAGCTCAGGGATCAGGGGCAGAGGATAACGATTCTTAATCGTTATTTGATTTAGGGCGCGATAGTCTATACATGTTCTAAGGTTGCCCTCTTTTTTCGGCATGAAGAACAGAGCTGAGGAGACAGGAGACTTGGACGGGCGAATAAAACCATTGGCTAGGTACTGATCTAAATACTGACGCAAATGCAGGTTCTCAGGTTCCGTAAGAGCATAAATCCTACTACAAGGTAGTTGAGCATTGGGTACCAGATCGATTTGGCAATCATAAGACCGATGGGGAGGTAACGTGTTAGCCTGTTCCTTCTGAAAAACGTCTTGGAATTCTTGGTATTCTGACGGTAGCTGTACAGGGGTGGAAGTTGCTGAGGCTAGACCCATAGCTGGATTTCTTGGATAACAAGTTGGTTCACAATCAGGAAAACTTATCTTCTTTGCTCGCCAGTCAATTCTGGGATTATGTGTTTCTAACCAAGGAATTCCAAGAATTACTTGAAATTGTAGGGCCTTTATCAAATCAAACACGATTGCTTCCCGATGTCCATCCTGACCCACCAGTGTCACTTCAATAGTGGAATGCGTTACAGGCCCTGAGGCTATTTCGGTTCCATCTACTGTAGTAATGACATCTTGGGTTACTTTCGGGCGGAGAGGGAGCTTAATCCTGGAAGCCAATTCACGGTCTATGTAATTTCCAATAGCTCCACTGTCGATGTATGCTTTTATAGCATGCAACTGCTGAGGCTGTTTTGGGTCCACGAGCACCATTGGCATGACAAAATGCGAGGTCAAAGAGTTTGTTTTCAAGCTCGGCAAGCAGACCCCTACGCTTGTTGGGCTAAGTCGTTTCCCGAATCAGGTGTCAATAAATCGTTATCAGTGGCTCCAACCACCTTCTTAGGTGGTTTAACTGGACAATTTCGAAGAAAGTGACCGGAAGTCCCGCAATACAGACAAAGTTGCATTTGCCGCCTTCTCTCTCATTCCTTCTGCGTTAATGGTCCTTTAACACCGCCGATTTGCATAGGTTCGGATACGTCGGTACTCTTGGAGTTAGCGTGGGTTTTGATTGGTACTCGGGTTTCGTACTTGAACCGATCTGCTTTTCTATTTTGAAGTCTGTGATCAAGTTGAACCACCAAGTCTATGTAGTCTGCGCAGACCTGGGGTAGATTTACTATCTGAGCTAGAACATCCTTAAGCTCTCCGCGCAGGCCTCGATGAAACAATGTGATCCTTTTGTTTTCTGGCCATCCAGTTTCCACAACCAGTCTATTAAAGGTGGCAACGTAGGACAGGAGATCCTGATTACCTTGTCGTAAGGATAGCAGTTCGTTATCAAGGGCCTGTCCTTGACAGTGTCGAGCAAACAATCTTTCCATGCTGGCCTGGAAGCCCTGAAAATTCTGGAGAATGGGATCATCCTGATTTACCAATGGAATAGACCAATCGGCAGCACTGCCACTGAGGTAAGATAGTATAAAGGCTACCTTGGTCTGGTCGTTAGGGAAGGCCCCGGGTCTGCATAGAAAGTGTAAACGGCATTGGTTCATAAAGACGGAATATTTCTTGGGATCCCCCGCAAAACGTTCAGGCGGGGCCAAAGGCATGTGTCCAGGTAGATTGATTTGTACCGGGTTATTCAAACCCATTGATGTGGAAGTACCTCCGGAATTAGGTAAAGGAGTGTGCCCTGCCTGGGCCTGCAATAACCTTTTGGCCAGGTCATCTGTTCTTTCCTTGGATAGGATCAGTTCTCTTTTGAGAGCGTTAGTCTCCTGGCGGGCTGAGTGCACTTCTGCCCGTAATTCCCCCAAAAGCTGGGCCAGCTGATCTGTCTCGGAAGTCCCCATAGCGCCCGGGTGGGAAATTGTGGGTAGGCTTCGCATTCTGTCACGCTCACCTGATTCCCACGGAGGCGCAGGTCTGGCTTCGAGTGCTGATGCTTTTTCAATGGTGAAGCGCAGGACTCTGAAGATGGACAGGAAGGGCCCCTCTACTCTGGCTTTTCTGGCTCGCAGGAATATTCCCCTTAGGGTCTGGAAGGATGAGTTCTCCATCCTGCCTCTGATGCAGGGGCGCGTTGAAACCCAGTTACTTCACTGGATTGAGGTTTGATGGGAGTTCAAAATAAGCTTGACTATTCAGGTGAGGCGCTGTAAGAGTTCTGTTGCAAGTTCAAAAGTTCAAGCTTAATAATAATGTTCATTGTCTTATTGCAGCAAGCGCTAATGCTTATGTCTTTTTCCCCTTAGGGGCCGGGGTTCGGAATGCCGGAGATATGGCACCGACCCGAAGTGAAACGTGCAGTTCCAGTAAATGACAGGTAAGTTCTGGATGAGCGTTCAGGTAATGTCTTTGCTTTCGCTCATTCAATGTCTTTGTCTTTTTTCCCCTTAGGGGCCGGGGTCCGGAAAGCCAGGAAGCGGCAGGAACCGAAATGAAATAGGAATGACCCAACAGGTAAGTCTTAGAAGGAAACTGAGCTTTTCCTATTTCCCTTCCTTCTCTCACCTTGTTTTCCTGTCTTTCTCTCTAGGCTCTGGGAAGTGGGTGCAGAGCAGGATGATCGCTGCTGAAGATGGAGGCGCCCAGGAAAGGTGAGTGAAATGCAGCGCTGCAGCGATCGAAACAAAATGCTTTTAAAATGATGTCTTCCCTTTCAGGATCGTCGGTGTGATGACTCCGTGATGCAGCTTTAGCAGGTAAGGTCTTCTTTCTCTCCAATTCTCTCTTGTCTCCCTTTGCAGGTGACCCAGGATGCTGACAGGCGTGGCTGAAGTCCAGAGGCAGGAGCTGACACGGTGAGCGTCCAGCTGCGAGGAGCAGAACAACGCAAAGCGTGAGTTGCTGATCGGGCGTGGTTTAAATAGCTTTGGACGAAGTTCCAGGTATGTATCCTTCCACCGATCAGGTATGTATCCTTCCCCGACCACACCCAGGTGGAAAGTAGTCCCACAGGTAAAGTAGTTCCATTCAGGCCTCAAGAGGGCCTGGATGTAGCAGCATGGTCTGCATCAGGTAAGTGCACATTAAAACACTTGAACACATGTCTAGCTTTATGAGCCTGGCGCCTAAGGCGCCAGGACAGGGGTCCAACATGAGCATGGCGCCTAAGGCGCCAGGACTGTGTCCAAAGGGCCCCAGCTTGGGCCCGCTGGCACTTCCCTGGGGGGAATGATGCCTGCCTCTGGGGTTGCTGGGTCGGACCTGGCTCCATGGAGGTAGGCATCATGACAGCAACAAGATACTCTTTCAATGTTTGTAATGTAAAAGGTGCACACAGCAAACAACATGCTGGCAGAATTCAATGCCTGAACTTTGGGTTGACTTAGACTAAAAGGTTTGACTGTGTTGGTTTTGGTGTCAGCGAATGTGGTCTGAGCAATGTGCAAACAATGGATAGAAAATACTATTGTGTGCCGTTTTGTAAAATGCTTTAAACTCATAGAACAGGAGCCTGTCAATGTAATGGTCTTATTTCACTCCATTTGAGGCCATTTTAGTCATTCTTTTAAATCCCAGAAGACACTGAGAAGATTGAAAAGTGTGACTTGCCTTCCCACGAACGGACTCATAGAGATGCCTTTTGCCATGCAGAATTCAAGCCTATGAATGCCTCGACTCTCTTTGAATAGTGCAAAGATACCAATGAGTGTGAAAAGCAACCCAAAGTTCAGGTAAGGTCATCCAAGTAATGAACTTGTAGGCAATGGGGTCTCATGAAATGGCTGAGTTGGATTCTAGTGCCTTTTGAATAGGCTACATAGGATGTAAGCAATAATAACACACCCTCTGCTCAAAGATCAGTTCATGGACATAATACAGGAAATTAAGGAGGATGAGGAACATATGGAATGATCATGATATGATATGATATGACAAGTCATTTATAACGCGCCTTAACAGAAGTCTTTCTAGGCATGACAAGACAAAGCCGAGGGGACAGATGGAGGGAGGACAAACAATGATCTTACTAGGCCTTGTGTCTTTTAGATCGCGCAAGTGCAGGGAGGAGGGAGGGGGAGAAGTGCTAGGGGGTGGGGTAGGAAAGGGAAATTGCAGGTAACTCAATACATGCTGGTTGAGGGTGGCTCATAAGTGCAAAGAGACAGGGGACTGTAGGGTTCCAGATACAGACCCTTAAGTGCTGGGGGGGGGGAACAGAGGCAGTGCAAGGGCAACTGGACATGCAAGAGCCTGGTCTCAAGTTTCAGTAGGTTGCCAGGTGACCAGTATGCAGAGCAGTCAATAACATAAGCAAGGGATAGGAAGAGAGAAAGCAGAAGTGAAAAGTAAGGTCTTGAGTTTCTTATGGAACTGTAGGTTAGTCTGCTCAAGTTTGAGAGAGGCAGGAAGGCTGTTCCAGAGGAAGGCCCCAGCAGAGGACAGCGATATACCCCCCACTCTCTGCTTAGAGAAGCGCTGGACCCTTAGAGAGTTGGAGGTGGATGAGCAGAGGGCTCCTGAAGGAAGATATTTATGAAGAGAAAGTTGGAGGTAGTGCGGTCCCAGGCCCCATAAAGCCTTCTGGATGATGAAAAGGGTATTGAACTTGATCCTTGCCAGAGAGAGAGAGAGGAAAGGAGGGAGCAGGTGTACAGATGAGGAGGATCTCAGTCTTACTGACATTAAGGCGAAGATTTTTGGCAGCACGCCATTCCTGAATTATGGCCAGACAGTCTGGTATGAGAGAAGGAGCCGAGGTGGCTGAGGGGAGCCTGAAGTAGAGCTGGGTGTCATCTGCATAGCACTGAAAGTTAGAGCAGAATGTAGCGATGTAGTGAGCAAGAGGTGCCAGGTAGTGATTGAAAATCCACGGAGAATGGTTAGACTCCTGGGGAACACCACAAGTAGAAAGAGAGATAGAAGAGAGGAAAGACCCAAGTTGGACTGGAGGGGATCAGTCAGTGAGAAAGGAGGTCAACAATGCCATGACCTGACCATGAGATTCCCAGGTTGTCGTGGAGGTGATTAAGCAGGATGGCGTGGTTGACTGTGTCGAAAGCAGAGGATAGATTGAGCATAATAATGTTGATCCAGACACAAATTGCGGCAAATGAGAGGGTGGGCTCTCACTTGCAACTTCTCAGGAAAGGAACTGCCCAAATGCCCTCTTCCTCCTCCAAGCAGAGCAGTCCCAGTAGCACCACCCCTACCACTGCCACCACAACACAGGACAGTGGAAATCACTACCCTGAACAATGTCTCCATGTGTCATCAGTGTACACAGCAGTACACGTTTAAGGCTGCTTCTTCTATGGGAGCTTCCCAAGTTCAGTCAAAAGCACAAAATCCTATTTGGAAATGCTTAGCCAAATCTTGAATGAAGTACAAGCAAGCAAAACAAAAAAGCATGGCAAGAAGAACAGCAGCTGAAGTCCTCAAAGCAGTATCTCTCACATAGTGCAGTGTTGCTATATATGAGCAGACTCCAATTTAGTGGCATAGCGAAATTGAGCAGTGGACAACACTGATCTGGGAGACAATCAATCATCTATGTTGCCCTAGTGTCAGGACAACGTTGAATGTGCTTTTAGTGCAGCAGGGAAAATCTTCAAAGATCTTAAAATGCAAAACACATCAGGGATAGAAGGAATATCTCGATGTTATAGCACCATCATATGCCCGAGCATTATATATTAGATTCCTATTGGGCAGCCTGCCACCAAGGTCTTTCACTGGCAAGTGGGAGAGGACACAAAGTAAAAGTTGCCAGATGGGGGGTGCCCCGATAGCGAGCCCCCTTCATTTCCTACTCATAGGCAAGGGCGTTGGTGACTTGAGGAGGAAATATTGGAAACCATTGTTTACATTGTTCAGAGTCTTAACAACTAGGGAAGCTATGCTACTTTGTAAATCCATAGAAAACCTGAAAATAGTATTCTTTGTCTCGTTGTTTATTCGTCGGGCATGGTACAAGAGGAAAAACCTGTTCCTTGATCTTAGCTGAACTCTATCCTCTGTGTATCACACTTACTTGCACTTTATGATCTTGATTTTGCACTCTAATTAAATATCTATGTTTCATGCATTGGATTGATTACAGGGAGAGCTTGCTCCATGATTGTGTTTTGTTGAATGTTACATGTAACATGTTATGTGTATAATTGGAATGTTTTCATTTTAAACCTGATGGCTCATATCGAATAAAGGTTCACAACAACAAACATACTGAGAGCCTAAAATACAAACATGTCTGCCCTGCATATGAACCGCTCCAGTTGTTGGGGATTTAAAGAAATCAAATTTGGAAAACTGTGCACATGGCCCTGAAGCTGATGGCTCAGTATGCGTAGGAACTCATCGCTGCCTTGCTTTATTAGAGAGATGGCGGTATGGCAGACATCATATGCATTTTAAAAATCAACAATTATTTAACACAGATTTGTTACTTCAAAATTCCTTCCCATAAAATAGGCCCTTAACATTGACCTTTTAGGAACTGTTTGGTTTATCCATGGAAACACTTGAAGAATTACCTTTGCCACTCACATCAAAGCACAACAACAAAGGAAGACCAACAACCTGTAGTCAAGTGCACTTTCCTGAGAACAACTATGTTCTACATATGTGCCTTCATATATTTTATATTATTTATTTTTTGAGTGCTCACTGCCCTTTACCCAAGATAATAGGTTTTACTCAATGTTCTCATTGACATTGTCAGAAAAAGAAATGTAACTCACGTCGCAAATAGACAATGTCAGCCTGTAAGAACTACTCGAGAACAACATGCATCACTGCTACTGCCCAATGTCATGTAGACCTTAAGCCAACCATTCACACTGCCACCTCTCATATGGACTAATATAGGGGCTCCAGTGAGCCACCCAACATTAAATATAACGGCACATGTTTCAACATAGTGCAAACACATCCCCATTATAAAAGACATTTAAAGTGCTATTACCTCACAATAAAACATAGGTTAAGATCCCAGCGGCACTGGCGCTGATTTCCATCTATGAAAAGGAAATGGGTATATAGTGTTCAGAATAACTATTATAGTTAGTATTGCATAATATAATTAGTATATAATAGTATCTCATTTTTTGTTTGTTTAGAATTTAGGTTTTGCGGTGAGTGAGTGTTTACAGGTTGCAGTTAGTTTAGTTTACAGTTAGTTTAGAGTTCAAGACATGTAGAGTTTAGAGTTTCATTTTTAAAAGTAATTTATGAGTAATTTAAAAGGTAAATAAGTTACAGATTTCGCAATGTACATGCTCACACTTGCTGCCATGGTCTGCTGCTGTGACAGGTCTGGATTTCACAGCCTTTCGTACCTGCTCACCCAGGCCCATCGACAGGTCTGGCTTAAGGTGCAACACATCATGCCAGCAACGATAGGAATGTTTGGGTGGGTATTTCATGCCAGTTCTTAGGTTCATCTCAGAGACTACCTACTCCAGTATGGCCTTATTTGGAGAAGGCATGGTATGTCCTCCCACACACACTCCCGCATTCCCAGCATGCAACATTCCACATAGCATTCGGGCAAGCCATCTGTACCTCACAGAACTTTGTGCTCCTAGCAAGAGCCAACAACCAAACAAGGGAGAGGGTACATTTGGTCCAAGAATGCAGGCAGACCCTCCCTCAATTATTCACATCACTACCTAGATGTATGAGGATCCGCTGTTAGAGCAATACCTATATCTTTCAATGTTCTGTGTACTTTATGCCTTCAGCATGTAAGACATTCTAGCATATAAGAATGTCTTTCTGCTATATACATTATGATTGAAAAAGAAATACCCATTTATGTATAACCGTATTTATATGAATTGGTTATTTGAGCTGTTGACACATTGGTTCTAGACAACCACTCACAAACAAATGGCATTGGTGTCATTAGTGAGGACTGTCCAATTATGTGAAAATGAGGCAAAATAATTATTGAAGCATTTAATTACCTTCACTTGTGTTTTTTGCATTTCAGAATTCGAAATAATTTTTAAGCATTAAAACGACTTGAGATGAAATTACTCTACATTGTACATGTACTCCTCCTCTTAGGGTTTTAATTGGTTTCGCTACATGTCCTGGGCAGGTTGTGTTTTCTGTTTGTTTGTTTCTTTGATTAAAGTTGTGATTAGTGACCCTGAAGAAGATGATTCCATTTCTCTTGTTTGTCGAAACTAGTGTGCCTAGCATTGGAGCTGTTGCAAATTAAGTGATCCCTACATCTGTCCAAATGGTCTAGCTCTGTGCTATCAGAATAATTGCAATATGTGAACTACATCAGTGCTCATTACTAGTTGGTTTGTGATTTTAGTTTGAAACTGTCACTACGAGTCTGTGCCATCCTAGTTATTGGTTGCCCCCACTAGCCACTATGTTTTCAGCACATGGACTTTAGACATTGTCAGTAGCACTTTGGCACTTCAAAATGTGAATGTGCACTGAATGGTTTTAGCTGGTATGTTGCTTGATCTGTGTGGTGTAAAAAGAATAACACAAAAAAGACCTTATCCTGTTCTTTGTCATTTGTATATGTGTAGCAGTTTTCATGTACAAATACAATATGACCCCCACCTTGATGATATGTATTAACTTGTTTTGCTGAATGACAAGTGTTGTTATCCCTGCAACCAATGATTTATGTGGGATCACCCATCCGAACTACATGTAAATTGATGTTATCTACAAAGACAATGTGTTGCTCATATAGTTAGGGAGGACTGCACCTGACATAAGGAATAAGGAATCCTAGGCAGGGCTATGGAGAATCACTTCTGTCATTGCTCTGGCTGAATTGTAGTTTAAGCTTAGTCATGCCTGGACCAGGAGTGCTATACAGGATACTCAGGATGCAGGAGTGTTGCGCCTCATGCCACTGGTCACAGAGGAGACATTTGAGCGAGTTCATACCTGTACACGCTCCAATACTCACTTTTTGAATGCCTTACCAGTGATTGTGTTTTAATGTGTTACTAGGTGGGATGAGAGTATACCAGGGGTGTTCTCCTGAAAGGTACCCTCTGCACAAATGTGTGGTCTGGAATGATGTGATTCCTGGCTTCAAAGCTCTATGTTTTTGTTAGGGCAAAATGTGACTCTCCTTGTTTGAGTCTTATCTGAAGCTACCCGAAGGAGGCACTTTCCATAGCTGCAGCAAAGAAATGTAGTTCCTTGACATTTCTGGTGTGGTTTACAAAGGTTATGGAATGCAGACCTTGAACATGATATTGAGCTTACATGCTTTAAAAAAACAACCTTGCCAGCAGATCCTATTCTTCCCCATTTTATTATTTCTTTATTATTAATACCCCATTCAGGCTGCTGTATTATCGGCAGAAGGTAGTGTTATGACTTGAGATCTGGGTGTGTATAGTTATTGATATATTTCCTAGCCTACAGTATCCTTCCCCTGCCACACGTTCCTAAATAAAATAGTCCTGATTTTTCACAGAAAGCAGTGTACTTGTTTTATGATTCTGGAATTCAGAGTAAGGTCATAATACTGTGTGGAAAAATAATGGTTCCGGGTACTGCTGGACCTGCTAAGCACTGTTAGGTGGAGGCTCTATGTGTTGCACTATATATTCTTTTGGCAACTGATTACCCCTGTAGGGTATGTTCTGTATCAAAGTAGCGTTGTTGGTTTCCTATCCTGGTAAAACACCCACAAATCACAAACAGGTAGAAATAGGAGTAGAGTCAGTAGAAACAGAATAAAATAGGAAGGGTTATTGAGGCTTTTCATGTTCAATAAAACAGAAATAAAAAAAGAAAAGAGAAAAATACGATTGGGAAAAAAAGACCCAGAATGAAATCAGAACTGATACAAAGACATGGATTCCTAAAGACTATAGAGCTGTGTAGTGAACGTCTAGGGATGGCAGCCCATATGTGTTGCTTCAGCTAAAGTAAAAATGTGTGAGCTAGGCAAAGGAGCATGACATAATGATCAAATTAAGTGTAAGTGCCCTCCTCTTGGGCAAATAACCTTTGTCGCAGGTGTATATGTTATGAGCAGAAATCGTATTGTCATTAAGGGAGCTGTATTTAGACGTAAGCTTTTAAACTACAAATATCTGTTGGCGTCAAATATTAGGGGCCGCTGAGTAAAACAACCTGGGTTAAATGAGTGCCTTGCCCCAGTGTACAAGTGAGTGGTAAGCACACATTATATTTGCGGTGCTTACCTTCTGGACCTAGCAGTAGTAACAGGGTTATAGTGTAAGTAAACACGTTTTAGGTTGCATGCTGTTGGAGCAAAGTTAGAACATTCCAAGGTTGCTAGATGATCACTATTGCCAGGGGCACCATGATTGACGTAATAGATTGTTATTCAAGAAAAATGATATCTGGGATTTGTAGCTCTTTCACGTAAATTCAACCAATTGCACCAAAGTAACAAATCAAAATTGTTTATAAAGGAAAGAGAACATCAAGAGATAGTGGTCTGTTGGTGCTCTGGTGGATCTGTTAGGCAAGAGGGTGAGGGGAGTGTAAGTTAGTAGGACTGAGCAGGAGAAAAGAGCAAGAGAGCAGGGATGTGCTGTTGGTAACTTCAGTTAGGTTTACACTGTCCGCTGAGCTTGGGTGTGTTTTTTCGGTTGGCAGCCATCATGTGCTGTTGTGCAAGGCTATGTGTGGTTTGTTTTGTTGTTGAGGTGTGGTGAGGTGCATGCATTGTTTTGTGCTGTAGAATTATGGCTGTGTTTAGTTTAGAGTTTGAGAGGTGTATGCAGAGGTGTGAGTTTATTTTGGGAGGGTTGTTTAGTAGAGTCACTGTCTAGATGTGACACATGCTAAGATTCACAGTTCTATCTCTATGTGGTGCATGCTAATCTCTGCAATTCTTTCTGGATGTAACAAAAGGTTAATCTTCACACATCTATCTAGATGTGATGCATTGTAAGTGATTTCAATCCGGCACACACCCAAATGAACGCCTAGCGTGTAAAGCACAACTGAAATCCTTATTTATTTTTGTCTAAAAGTTATTTATTCTGAGCTATATACCACTCATAGTACGCCCCTCTCCTAGAACCCCCCCACCCCCACCCGGTAACACTGAACTAGAAATCAGGCTGATTTGCAAAGTTAAAATATTTATTTATGTATTTACAATTTAATCACACCAACAGGCCGATTCATGGAATTAATGCGCGCCGAAAATTCCGGCGCAGAGGTGCCAAAACGTGCGAATCGCAGTGCAAGTGCGAAAATCGCAGGGAAACCAGCGCACATCCATTCATGGAAGTCCGTGCACGAGAAAAATATTGGATGTGCGCTGAAAAAGTGTGCGGCGCACGCCGGCGCACAGGTCATCCAATGGCGTGCGCCATGGCCACAGCGAAATCGCACATAGCGCGGCGCACATAACAAAAGTAGGCGGAACACGGGGCGTAACACTCGGAATGGGGAACAACGCGTGAAAATATGGGCGTCACCGGGGAAGTACAGGAGGCAAGTGCGCAGAACGCCCACACGCTCGCCTACAACTCGTATTCATGGAATCGAATAGGGCAAACCAGCGCACGGTCAAAGATGCGCACAGGGCCAAACAAGTCCGCCACAAGAAAGCAGGCGGTAGCGTCCCTGCGCCTGCAATAAATGTGTGCCAAAATGTGTGCTTACAAAAAGCACCTATATACAGCTATGATGAATGATCCATACTGTGGCCCGCTAAGACAAATGAGGTGCAAAGGTGTACCGACAAACACGGACACCCGCTGTGTGAAAAATAGCGTGTGCGTGTATTTCAGGGTGGCAGGAAGTTCCACACGCAATTGGCCTGGGTACGTGTATTTCGGGGTGCGCGGGAAGTTCCACACGCGATTGTCCGTGGTACGTGTATTTCGGGGTGCGCGTGAAGTTTCACACGCGATTTCAGCAGGGTACGTGTATTCCAAGGTGCGCCGGAAGTTTCACACGCAAATTTGCAGGGTACGTGTACTCTGGGTGCGCAGCAAATTCCACACGCGAATCCAGCAGCCTACGTGTATTTCGGGGGTGCTGGGGAGTCCTACACGTGAATTGGCCGTGTGGGTCCTCCCAGCTGTTCCCTCTACACCCTCCACGCCCCTGCAGGCGGCCCACACCACAGGGGACTACCCTGCACCGCTGCACATGTCCCGCAGGCAGCCCATCCACCTTGGCCATGCCCCCCAGCCAACCCACATGTCACCTTGCACTACTGCCCACCAACGCATGTCTCCCAGCACCCCCACCCCCCAGCATCCAGGGGCACCCTCCACCAGGCCCCCACTCATGTCCCCCTGCACCCCCAACCCCTAGAAGTCAGGGGCACCCTCCACCAGGCCCCACTCATGTCCAACTCATGTCCCCCTGCACACCCACCCCCCAGCATCCAGGGGCACCCTCCACCAGGCCCCACCCATGTCCAACTCATGTCCCCCTGCACCCCCACACCCCAGAAGTCAGGGGCACCCTCCACCAGGCCCCCACTCATGTCTCCCAGCACCCCAATCCCCCAGCATCCAGGGGCACCCTCCACCAGGCCCCCACTCATGTCTCCCAGCACCCCCACCCCCCAGCATCCAGGGGCACCCTCCACCAGGCCCCCACTCATGTCCCCTTGCACCCCCACCCCCCAGCATCCAGGGGCACCGTCCACCAGGCCCCCACTCATGTCCCCCTGCACCCACACCCCCCAGCAGTCAGGGGCACCCTCCACCAGGCCCCACTCATGTCCAACTCATGTCCCCCTGCACCTCCACCCCCCAGCATCCAGGGGCACCCTCCACCAGGCCCCCACTCATGTCTCCCAGCACCCACATCCCCCAGCATCCAGGGGCACCCTCCACCAGGCCCCCACTCATGTCTCCCTGCACCCCCCAGCATCCAGGGGCACCCCCCACCAGGCCCCCACTCATGTCCAACTCATGTCCCCCTGCACCCCCACCCCCCAGCAGTCAGGGGCACCCTCCACCAGGCCCCACTCATGTCCAACTCATGTCCCCCTGCACCCCCACCCCCCAGCAGTCAGGGGCACCCTCCACCAGGCCCCACGCATGTCCAACTCATGTCCCCCTGCACCCCCACCCCCCAGTATCCAGGGGCACCCTCCACCAGGCCCCACTCATGTCCAACTCATGTCCCCCTGCACCCCCACACCCCAGCAGTTAGGGGCACCGTCCACCAGGCCCCCACTCATGTCTCCCAGCACCCCCACCCCCAGCATCCAGGGGCACCCTCCACCAGGCCCCCACTCATGTCTCCCAGCACCCCCACCCCCCCACATCCAGGGGCACCCTCCACCAGGCCCCCACTCATGTCCAACTCATGTCCCCCTGCACCCCCACCCCCCAGCATCCAGGGGCACCCTCCACCAGGCCCCACTCATGTCCAACTCATGTCCCCCCGCGCCCCGACACCACAGCAGTTAGGGGCACCGTCCACCAGGCCCCCACTCATGTCTCCCAGCACCCCCAGCATCCAGGGGCACCCGCCACCAGGCCCCCACACACGTCTCCCAGCACCCCCACCCCCCAGCATCCAGGGGCACCCTCCACCAGGCCCCCACTCATGTCTCCCTGCACCCCCACCCCCAGCATCCAGGGGCACCCTCCACCAGGACCCCACTCATGTCTCCCAGCACCCCCACCCCCTAGCATCCAGGGGCACCCTCCACCAGGCCCCCACTCATGTCTCAAAGCACCCCCACCCCCAGCATCCAGGGGCACCCTCCACCAGGCCCCCACTCATGTCTCCCTGCACCCCCCAGCATCCAGGGGCACCCTCCACCAGGCCCCCACTCATGTCCAACTCATGTCCCCATGCACCCCCACCCCCCAGCATCCAGGGGCACCCTCCACCAGGCCCCCACTCATGTCTCCAGCACCCCCAGCATCCAGGGGCACCCTCCACCAGGGCCCCACTCATGTCTCCCTGCACCCCCACCCCCCAGCAGTCAGGGGCACCCTCCACCAGGCCCCCACTCATGTCTCCCAGCACCCCCACCCCCCAGCAGTGCAGGGCACCCTCCACCATGCCCCCACACATGTCTCCCAGCACCCCCACCCCCCAGCATCCAGGGGCACCCTCTACCAGGCCCCGACTCATGTGCCCCAGCCAACACGTCATCACAATCTAGATCCCTGGCTCTTATGGGCTGCCTCCACATGCCAAACACTCACCCAAGTATTGCATCCACCCACTTAGAAATGGCAATTACATGATACAACCCCAATGGCAAGTATGTAAATGAACACATGTCTCTCACATACACACAATGGGTGTCAGTGAATGTCAAAACCCATATCATGATATGCATGAAACCAATTAGATGATACTACACATTGAAGTTTGATGAAGAAAATGTATTAAAAGCAACATAAATGGAATCAAAAATAAACAAAAGACAATGGGAATTAAAAACCAAAAGCAGCGTGTCCGTAAAATAAAGTAAAACCACAAATCATAATCCAAAGGAAAGGTGTCCAAAGTCACAGTTCAAAAAAGTAAATCCAATGGAAAATCCAAACCGAAAACCATTGCTCCATGGGTAAATTCCAAATAAAAAAATAAAATCCAACTCTCAACTATATACAGATAAACAATCCAGGGTCCATGATCCCAACAGAAGAAATGAAAACTATCTAATAATACTACCTAATAAAAACACTATATACAAAAATGCGGTCCATTGTCCCAAAGGTCAAAAAAAAAAAAAAGCAAAGGAAACCTAACACTAACTACATAACTATTTACAAGGGCAGCGGACGGCTCACTGGTTGTTGTCATGGGCCAGGACATCATCGAACTCCTGTTCAATGGCTTGGAGGTGGGCATGTTCACTGGCCCCGAGGTCTCTCAGGGATAATGCAGTGTCCAGCTCCAACTCCCTGCGAATACCCTCGAGGCACTCAGCCCGCCTCAGCGCCCTCCGCATGGAGTTCTCCGCCCTGACCATTGTGAGCCATTCCTCCTCTGCCCGCTGCCGCTCCGCACCTATCTGCTGGCCCAACCGCTCCCACACAGAAGACACTCCCATTCCAAGGTTCTCCTGCCCTCCGGCCGATGCCTGCACCCCTGATGTTGATGGCCCCGAGCCAAGTTGCCTCCCACGTCGAGCCTGCCGCTGCCTCCGATGCAACTGCCTGTGCCAGCACGATGGCATCCAGGCTGATGGAATCCACTGACGCCGTTGTACACGTGCCCTGCCCGATGATGCCGTCACATCCTCCATCTGCTGGGGTCCAGTTGCTGGTGTGTCCACCCCTGCTGGACCTCCGACTCCCGACTGTGGCAGGGATGGGATCCCCACCGAGTTGGCTGCGTTGGTGGGGGCAGGTCCACAGGGGGCCCTGGTGGCTTCTGGGCCGGAAGACGGCATGGAGAACGACTGGCGCATAGCCTCCACAGAGGAGGAGAGGGTCGACAGAGTGCCCGACACATGTACGAAACCCCGTACCATGGCCGCTCACAACTGGGCCACGTTGGCACGGTGCTCTTCGTGATGATGTGCATGCTCCCCCCGAGAAGCACGCACCTCATCACGAATGACAACTGTGCGCAACGCGACACCAATCAGGACCTTCTCCATACGGCCAGAGGTCCCCTCGTCCGCAGGTGGAGGGGAGTCAGATGACATGAACATCCCCCTACCTGCGGATGAGCCTGGGATGGGGCATCCCTGCTGGTGCATGGTGGTGCAGTCGCAGTGTCAGGGACAGTGACATGCACAGGCACCTCCACGGTGACCTGTGCTGCCTCCTGCCCATGGCCCTGGACTGCACCACTTGCACCAGCAGGGATGCCCCCACCAGGTCCCAGGTGTGGCTCAGTAGCGGCCTCCTCCTCCTCTGTGGAAACCACCAACCTGGATGGCTCCACCCCGTCTTCCGCCGTTGCAAGCCTTTGTGGCGGCTCACCCACCCCTTCCACTGCAGCCGTGGGAGCATCCCCGCCGCTTTGCTCCACAGTGCCGTATCCGCCCTCTTCTTCACTTTGCGCTGTGTAGAGGGAGACATAGAACACAAGCATCAGGGTACTGTACAATGGTCCCCAAGACAGGAAGCAATAGCAGATGAGTGGCACTGTCAAAGATCCCTTCCATCATGTCCCCCCACAACACATGGGTCAGTGCAGGCAAAACACATGCAGTAACAGGCATGGCGCATGCTATGGACATGTTGTTTATGAACTCACATGCATCATGGGTCATGCCTATCACATGCACACACTTCACCGTACTTTCATCCATCTGGACTGGTACACCCAGACACAGTGGATGCAAGGATAACTAGGCTGCATCAGTGATTCTGAACATTGTCACAGACATGTGTCATGCATCCATGGCATTCACAAGTCACAGACACGCAGGTCAGACACACAGACATGGACACCATACATGCACATGGCACGAGCACCCATCCCTCACCCCCACCCATGTCCGGAACAGAGTCTGGCATGCTCTCATGTGTCCATTCCGCGTAGGGCTCCCCATGTTGCATTTAAACACATACACCAACCGTGTGCTTCACACATTACTGTTCTCAAATGCATGACCATGATGTCCCTGCACACACACACGTGTACATGGCCTATGTCACACATACAGGCAAGTATCAGACAACCAGCACACTGCAACATGCCCTGTCTCACACAGCAGTGCTTGGCCACTTACCGATCGACTCCAGACGGGTCTGCCTCTCAAGGACCTGGACGTGGAGCGCTGGGGATATGCGTTCCAGGACCCTCATCTGATCTTCCGACAAGTGGCCCCAGCGCCCCTTAGCATGCGCTGCCTTCAAGAGGCGCCGGGCCTTGTTGAGGGTCCTGGACCTGAAGTCCTCCCAGCGCTTCTTGACATGATGGAATAGTCGGACTGCCACCCCCTCTGCGTTGATGGCAGTCACAATGTCCGTCCAGATCCGAGTCCGTCCTTCCTTGTCGGTGCGTGATGATCCGAAGAGGGCATCATAATGCCCCAGGACAAGCTCCACCAGGACACCAACTTCCTTCTGACTGAAGCTGGTGGCCCTCTGCACCTCTGGCTGGGGATAGCCAGTGGTCTCGGATGGTGTTTGCCCCGACATGGCGACCCTGAGGCAGGCGTGGGTGGGCAACTGGGTCCTGGGGCTGGGCTGTGGAGCGATGGTATCCCAGTCGGGAGTCTTCTGTTCCAGCAGGGGTGGACACAGCAACTGGACCCCTGCAGATGGCTGATGTGCAGGCACCAAATGGCAGGGCACGGTGGCAGCAGGCAGGCAGGCAGCAGCAGATGGCTCGTGGGAGGCTGCTCGGGCTCTGGGGGGCAGTAATCCAGCCTTTTGGGCAGGAGCGTGGTCTTCCGTGTGCTTACGCATGGCCAGCTTGATACGGAGTGATTTGGCACGTGAAATTCTGCACGTCAGCATGTAATTCGAGGAAAGGCCCTTAGCGCGTAAGCATGTCAGCACGCATATGCGATTCCATTGGACCAAAGGCCCTTAGCGCTTAAGCGCGTCTGTGACGTATCGTGCACAGGCGTTGCCCTGGCAGGGCTTGAAGATCCCACGTGGATTTCCATTGCTCAGTATGTGCCTTTCGTGGGGTGCGGTGCGTGTGTTATGCAGGCGTTGGGGTTCATATGCCATTACTTCACAGCGGGTGGTTGTTGGCTACGCGTTCTTCTACACGCAAGGCAGACGGTGAGTGGTAACCTGCTCCCCCAGGCCCAATCGCGTGTTAAACAACTCGCGAGCCCCTGAAATACACGTACCATGCTCCCCCATGCCCGATCGCGTGTTAAACTTCCCGCGCACCCACAAAATACATGCACACGCTATTATACACACAGCGGGTGTCCGTGTTTGTCGCATACCCCTTTGCACGTTATTTAGTTGTGCGTGGGAAGTTTCACACGCAAATTCAGCAGCGTACGTGTATTTCAGGGGTGCGCGGGAAGTTCCACACGCGATTGTCCTGGGTACGTGTATTACAGGGGTCCGCGGGAAGTATCACACGCAAATTCAGCAGGGTACGTCTATTTCAGGGGTGCGCGGGAAGTTTCACACGCGATTCCATCAGGGCACGTGTATTTCAGGGGTGCGCGTGAAGTTTCACACGCAAATTCAGCAGGGTACGTGTCTTTCAGGGGTGCGCGGGAAGTTCCACACGCGATTGTCCTGGGTACGTGTGTTCCAGGGGTGCGCGGGAAGTCTCACACGCGAATTCAGCAGGGTACGTGTATTTCAGGGGTGCGCGGGGAGTACTACACGTGATTTGGCTGTGTGGGTCCTCCCAGGTGTTCCCTCTACACCCTCCAGGGCCCCTGCAGGCAGCCCACACCACAGGTGACTACCCTGCACCCCTGCTCATGTCCCGCAGGCAGCCCATCCACCATGGACATGCCCCCCAGCCAAGCCACATGTCACCCTGCACTACTTATCAACAACGCATGTCTCCCAGCACCCCCACACCCCAGCACTGTGGGACACCTGCCAGCAGGCCCCCACTCATTTCCCCCTGCACCACCCCCACCCCCCAGCATCCAGGGGCACCCTCCACCATGCTCCCACTCATGTCTCCCAGCACCCCCACCCCCCCCCAGCACTGTGGGGCAGCCTCCACCAGGCCCCCACTCATGTCTCCCAGCACTCCACCCCTCAGCAGTGCAGGGCACCTGCCAGCAGGCCCCCACTCATGTCCCCCTGCACCCCCACCCCCCAGCACTGTGGGACACCTGCCAGCAGGCCCCCACTCATGCCCCCCTGCACCCCCACCTCCCAGCAGTGCAGGGCACCTGCCAGCAGGCCCCCATACATGCCCCCCCAACACCTCATGACGATCCATAATCATGGCCCCCATGCCCACTCAATACACTGCCTATGCCACCCCAGTCGGAACACACCACCAGGTATGACATCCACCCGATAAAGAAATCACCAGTACATGATGCATCCCAAATGGCTAGTCTGCACATCAACACATATCTGTCAAACCCACACAATGACAGCATGTGAATGATAGAACACACATTGCGACATGCATGAAACCAAAGAGAGAATACCACACATTGAAGTACAAAATTATAATGTATTAAACAGAAAAGCAAGGCAATGAAATGGAACAGAAGAAAATGGAAATAATAAAGGAAATCCAGCATGTCCAATAAATGAAAAAGATGCATGAAATCCAAATGAAAGGCAATCCAAAAGCAAGTCTCCAAAGTGTCAGTCTGAGAAAATAAATCCAATGTTCCAAAATAAGAAAAAACCATTGATCCATGTGAAAAAAAAATGAAAATCAAAATCCATTGTCAAACTATGTACAAGGTGAACGTCCAGGGTCCATGTGCCCAATCCTTTAAATGAAACCTATAAAATAAAATACTACCTAATGAAGAACTATACACAAGAAGTTGGGGCATTGTCCAAGCGCCCCAAAACAAAACAAAACCGAAAGGAAACTTAACACTAAAGAACTATTTACAAGGGCAGCGGGCTAGTCAGACGGCTCACTTCTGGATGTTCCGGGCCAGGGCATCATCGAACTCCTGCTCAATGTCCCGGAGCGGTCCTCCTCCATGGCCCTGAGGGTCCGCAGGGCCAACGACATGTTCTCCTCCAACTCCCTGCGGATTGCCTTGAGGCACACGGCCCGCCTCAGGGCCCTCCGCATGGAGTTCTCTGCCCTGACCATCGTGAGCCGTGCCTCTTCCGCCCGCTGCCGCTCCGCATCTATGGCATGGCCCAACCTCTGCCACACAGAAGACACTTCCCGTCCTGGGTCCTCCTGCCCTCCGGCCGTTGCCTGCCCCTCCGATGTCGAAGGCCCGAGCCATCATGGCTCCCACCTCATTGCTGCTGCTGCTGTGCCAGTGCCCGTGCCCTGGCTCCTGCTGCCTGCACATCTTCCACCGGCCGGGGTGCAGTCATTGATGTGGCCACCCCTGCTGGATGTCCGACTCCCGACTGTGGCAGGGATGTGTCATCCACCAGCCTCACCGCACCGTCAGAGGCAGCTCCACAGGGCACCCAGGTGACAAATGGGTGGAAAGATGGCACGGAGGACGACTGGCGCATAGGGTGTTCAGTTGAGGAGAGGGTCAGAACAAGCTCCAGCAAACGGAGGAATCCGGCCTGGGTGACCTGTCCCAGTAGGCCGACGCGGTCAACAAGCCATTCGAGATGACGTGCAGTCTCCTCATGAAAAGACTGCAGGTCACCTCGCATAGCCCGTTGACGCAACGCCACACCAGTCAGGACAGGCTCAACCCGTACCTGGATAGCCACGTCGCAGGCATAGGAAGGCCAGTTGTTGTAAGATCATCCCCTGCCTGAAAACGGGTCTGGACGTACGCCTCCCTGCTGGTGCAAGATGATGCAGTGACAGGATCAGGGACAGGATTGCACACAGGCACCTCCGCGGTGGCCTGTGCTGCCTCCTGTCCCTGGTCCTGCACTGCACCACTAGCACCAGTGGAATCCCCACCTCCAGACCCCGTCTCTGTCGCTTGCACGGCCTCCTCCTCCACCAAACCCCCCACCAACCTGGATGACTCCGTGCCATCTTCCCCCGTTGGGCCCTGTGGGGTCCCAGCTGCCCCTTCGGCTACCGAGGAGTCCAACTCCGACCTCTGCCTCTTGGACCTCCCCCCGGCAGCCGCGGCCTGGGACACGGCACCGGACTCCTCACTCCCCGACGAGATGACAACCTGGGAGGGGAGCCGGACCTTGCGTCTCCGGCTGGCGGTGCAATCCCTGCCGCTGTGCTCCACAGCACCTTCTCCACCCTCTTCATCAGTTGACGCTGCAGACAGGGAGAAATAAACACAGGCATCAGGGCACTGTACAATGGACACATACACACATGACATTTGTACATGAGTGGAATTTGGAAACCTCAGACATGGCATCACATTCGACAACACACGTCATTTCAACTTGCACACATGAGCCATACACAGCCATAATGCAACACCCAGCACCATCCATACACATACTACAGCATGAGCAGGCAAAGGTGAGCCAGACGTCACATGCAACACAGGGAGTGCACTACACATGCACACACACCACCACACTTGCATGCATGTGTACACCTCTGCCAACTGTTGCAGTGTTCAGATTGGCATCCATGTCACATCTGCCAATCAGGCTTCCACATCCCGCTGTCACATGCATCCATGTTGCATCACTGTTGCCCCCTTGTCAAATACACACACATGCACATGTACACAGTGCTGAAACATGCAGCTGAAACCAACATCCAGGTGTGACATCACGAACATGCCTACTTACATACACATTCATCCAAACATGTGTGCCCACACATCTGCATTTGGCATGCAAGCCTACACACACAAGAACCATCCATGTCTCACACATGAGAGCCCTCGCATGTTTTAGCCTCACGGCCCTGTACACCTCCCCCCCATACTTGGCCACATAAAAACACATGTGCAACCTGCACACTACTGGCACACCACCACACGCACAGCTTACAATCATGATGCATGTACACTTACCGCTCGACTCCAGGCGGGTCTGCCTCTCAAGGACCTGGACTTGGAGCGCTGGGGATATGCGTTCCAGGACCTTCATCTGATTGTCCGACAAGTGGCCTTGGCGCCCCTTAGCATCCGCTGCCTTCAAGAGGCGCCGGGCCTTGTTGAGGGTCCTGGCCCTGAAGTCCTCCCAGCGCTTCTTGACATGATGGAATAGTCGGACTGCCACCCCCTCCATGTTGATGGCAGTCACGATGTCTGTCCAGATCCCAGTCCGTCCTTCCTTGTCGGCGCGCAAACTTCCGAAGAGGGCATCATACTGCCCCAGGACTTGCTCCACCAGGACACCAACTTCCGTGGCAGTGAAGCTGGTGCCCCTCTGCCTCTCTGGCTGGGGGTTGCCAGTGGTGCCAGATGTTGCAGTGCCCGACATGACAACCCCAGAGGCAGGAGCGGGTGGGCAACTGGGTCCTGGGGCTGGTCTGTGGAGCGATGGAATCCCAGTTGGGAGTCTTCGGTTCCAGCAGGGGTGGTCACAGCAACAGCACCCCTGGCTGATGTGCAGGCAGCAAATGGCAGGGCATGTTGGCAGTAGGCAATCAGGCAGCAGCAGATGGCAGGTGGGAGCGTGCTCAGGGCTCTGGGGGAAGTAATTCAGCCTTCTGGGCAGGAGCGTGGTCTTCTGTGTGCTTACGCATGGCCAGCTTGATACGGAGTGATTTGGCACGTGAAAATCAAGCACATCTGCGTGTAATTCGAGGAAAGGGCCTTAGCGCGTAAGCGCGTCAGCACACGTACGCGAATTCATTGGCCCAAAGGCCCCCAGCGTGTAGGCGCGTCTATAACGCGCACGTGCGTTTTCCATGGCGCGTAGAAAAAATAAGCACGTCAGAGTGTCATAGCGTGCAATTGGTGGAAAGAGCCTCAGCGCGTATGTGCGTCTGTGACGTGGGTGCGCGTGCGTTTCCCTATGACTGCACGTCAGAGTGTCAGCTCGTGTAATTGGAGGATAGGGCCTTAGCACGTACACGCGGAAGTGACGCTGGACGTGTGGGCATGTTTAAAAGGTACGTGTAGAACGCCATTTCCTTGTACGTGCTTTTCGTGGAGAGCGAGTGGGTGAAATCTGTACTTCTTGTCGGTTCACACGCGATTTACTTCACGGCGTTCCAAGTTCGTACTCCGTGTTACCTCTGACAGCTTTTTCTCTTTTTATCTTTTTCCTGGGCCTGTTTCCTCAAACAGCATTCACTTATTCTGTTGTCCTGTCTCCTCAGACAGAGTACAATTCTTCTTTTGGCGGGGGTGTTGCATCGCACACACGCGCGTATTTTTCACGCGATTTTTCCTGGCAGACGGTGAGTCGCGCACGTATTTAACATCTGTGCTTGCCCCGTGTGTTGCGTACCCCTTCAGAGGTCAGTCTAGGCTGCGTATGACACGCATACGTTCATTTTTGTGTTTCTGGGTGCCACAGCGTAGTGCAGGTTTATTTTTCCACGCACGTGGTCTAGGAGGGGTTGCGTGCACATTATCTCCCTTTTTTGGGGTGCCTGTGCGTTACGTGACCCGTCATCTTCCCCCAGGGGTCACATACAGCCTTGCTAGAGCACTAGGGTACGAATTCCATCTAGTACCCTACCCCTTTGACCCCCAATTGCCCAGGACAATAGTTTACTGCAACTCCCATAAGCACAATAACATCAGTGCCATGGTTGGGAGGCGAGCACGCGGTAATGGTGGCAAAGGTGGCCAAGCCACAAGAGGTGGCCGTGGTGGATACGGTAGGGGACGTGGCCATGACTTGCAGGGTGCCCCTAGCCCTCTATGTGTGGGTGACCAGTCAGGGACACCCATGCCCCCCCCGTTTGAGGGTAACGTGGCTGACACCATCCCTGCTCAGCCCTTGTTGGACCAGTCCATTGTGGCACCAGACCTGGCACAGGGTGACTCCATGGCTGACTTCCAGGTCAGCAGGTCTAGGCCACGTGTGGCGGTGCACGTTGGTGTCACCAGGCCACGTGGATCAGGGGCAGCTATGTCATCTGCTGCCCCGAGTAGGCAGGGTGGGGAGGCTGCAGGGGCAGCTGCGGCTCCATCCACCTCAGCTCTGAGTCTCCCAGCCAGGACAGTGTCGGTCCCAGTCCATCCTGCTGACGTTCCCCCTGACTACATCACACTTCATCTAATGCCTGCACCAAGTCCCATGGTGAGTGTTCATTCCCACACTCCTAGTCCACAGTCCACCGGGGCTCCTGCCCGTAGTGTCCAGAGCGGCATAGGACACTCATGATCCCCACCACCTTCCAAGCGGAAGAGGAAGAGTGCTCGTCCAGTACAGGCTGAAGCCCCAGACACGGCTATACAGTCCGGCCCACCAAGGAAGCCCAGCTTCAATCAGGCCGAACTTGATGCACTTGTGGAGTATGTGTCCGCACATGACAGCGAAATGGTGATTACTGCAGGATGCAAGACCACACCTGCACAACGTCAGGCACACTGGCAGACCATCGCGGACATCATAAGTGCCCTTGGATCCGTGAGGCGCACAGCTAATGATTGCTACAAGCGCTGGAATGACCTGAAGTGCAGGGCAAAGAAAAAGCTGGCCTCAAGTCATGCCGCAACTCTAGTGACTGGAGGTGGGTCTCCAGCAGAGGACATAGAACTCACTCCACATGAGTATGTTGCTGGGACCTACGTCACGGAGGAACAGATCCAAGGCGTGGGAGACCTGCCAGATTACGAGGTATTGTCTGGTGAGTGCACATGCATGTGTGTGTCATCCATGTGCATGGTGTGTGTGTGAGGGCTTCTGATTGAGTGCCAGGTGAGGGTGTGTGTGCCTGAGTGGTTTGGGTCACCCATGTGCTTCATCCAATAAATTCTGCGCACCAGGATTTGGGTATTGCAGTATCCCTTCTGGCAACAGTAGACATTCAGCCCAAGCACACGCCAGTTGCCCTTGAAGTGTCATCTTGCCACAACATAGTTGTGTATTATTCTGTGTTCATTCAGGCTGATTGTTTGCATTCCACCACTTTCACTAGGCATTTCTCAGTCCTATTGTCACATGTGTGACATGGCTATGGTACATGCCATCTGTGTGATGGCATGTGTCATGTATGTGTATTGGACATGCCAATCACAGGCCAATGTGTGATGGCATTGCTAGCCAGCATGCAGCAAATGTGTTGGTCTCCCATCTTGGTGTCATCAATGTGTGCCATTTGCCTCCCTTCATACGCAGTGACGGTGCATGCATGGGAGGGTTATAGTCATGTGGGACATGTGTCAATGAAGTACTGTTTCTGTTGCTTCTCAGCCCTAATTGTGTGCCATGGTGCTAATGCCTGTTCCCATTTATTTTCTTTCATGTCTTTGCAGGGGATGACGCACTTGATACTGCTGGGGTTGTGGAGATGGTGCAGGCCCAGGAGGGGTTTCAGGCCCGATCCGGGCACCAGTGAGGGACGTGGTGTGGTGGTGGGTGAGAACCCACACTTGCTGCAGACCATCATCTCAAGGGGGGTTGTCTGGGTGCACCTCCCCCGAGCTCTATTCAGGTGTCGATTCGGATGATGAGACCTATGTGCGGTCGCAGGTAAGTGTTTCTGGGAGGGATTCTGTACTGTCCAACCCACCTGCACCAGGGGTAGAACCCTCAATGGGGATGTCAGTGTTGGTAGGTCCGCCTTTGGTGGTTATGGATGCAAGGTCACACTCCGCAACATCTGATCCTGTTCCTGGGCCAGCAGTTCAGAGGGGGAATGCAGTCCTGCAGCCTCAGGCAGTGCCGGCACAGCAAGGCGCAGTTCGCCTTGCCCCAGACAGGTGTGGTGCCCGCCGACGCGGTGGCCGTACGCCACCTGGCAATACCGCATGGGAGCAATCCATATACGGGATGGCAAACCAACAGGCAGCATCATCTGAGATGATGGCTCAGGCCATGGATAGGGTGGCCACTTCAATTGTCCCCCAAGAAAGGCTGATGGAACAACTACAGCAGGCAACAGACTCCATTTGCCAGTCACACAGGGAGGACATGTTCGCGTCCAACAGGGATAGGCGGGCGGCACTGGAGACTCTGCGGGAAGCCATTTCTATTGAGTCCCAGGGCCAAAGGGAAGCCCTGAGGGTGGAACTCCGTCAGCTCAGGGTGACTCTTGTTGAGCTTGAGGCTTCAACTGACAAGAGGACAGAACAGCAGCTGGAGCGGCTCACACGTACGCTCTCAGCTGAGATGCAGGCAACTAGGGAGGAGGTCCAGGCATCCCGTGAGTTGTTGCATGTGGACCTCCGCACGATTATCCTCCAGAACCAGACCTTCCACACCTGCATGCTTGCTGCCATGGAGGACCAGATTAGGGATTTGCGTGGGTTGCCTCTCATAGTGCCACCACCTCCTGATGCAGCTGCAGAGGGTGAGGAGAGCGACAGCAGCGAATCTCTCACAATAGGGTAGCCGTGCAGGCCATGAGCCCATGGAGGTGTTTTTCTTTTTCGCAAGATCCACACAGGTGGGTTTTGGTCTGCACCCTGTCCTCGGACCTCCTGGGTGGCCTCCTCCACCCCCCCTGGCCCATTCATGGCCATTTTTGATTTTTGATTTTTGATTTTTGATTTTCTTGACAGTGTGTTGCCTTGTGTGGCTCCTGTGGGCATATGCTGTATTGTGGCTGAACACATGCAGGCTTGTCCTGAATTTGGGTTAGATGCTTCGGTTTGTGTGACACACACCCCTCCTGCTTCCCGTTTCCATGGGCTTGCAAAGGGTGTGCCCAAGTGACATTGATTTACACAGTGGCGTTGGACTCCCATTTGATGTGTGGGCAGTCTGTAGTCAATACTGTGTATACATTCCAAGTGCATATGGTTGTTGTATTGTACACTGCATGGTGTATTGATATGTGCCTCTGCATCCATCTCATCCTCCTAATTTGCAGGTCCATTTCTCATGTCTTCACAAGGCGGTCTACTTTGGAAATGGAGTCCATGTTGTAAGCAGTGCACCTACACTTTTGCGTGGCGCTAACACTGTACAGTTGGAAGTGTTCGAGGTGCTGGCATTTTCAGGTAGTGAGACTACCAATTTTTTTAATCCGTACTGTCATGTTTATGGTAGGTTGGAGGTTTTGTAGGTGATTAGTATTATTGGTAAATATTTGGTAATGTGTGTTGTTGGTCCTGCATTACTGTGAGCATTTCATGTGTGGCCAGTTTCCATTAGGGACACTGTAGTTTGTGACACTTGTGTCATGTTGTGGGGATTAATTTGTTTGCTCTCACATAGCATGACATGCCATGCCATGGTGTGTTGTGTGGCGGTGCCGGGGAGGGGTTGGGTGACATGGCACTGTTCTCATGTTGTATTTAGCAAGTGGGTATTCATTTTTGCTGCATAGAAGTGTGTCTTTTGATGACACTGCATTGGTGGTGTTTGTGTAGGTAGGGATGCACACATTGTGACACTTCCAGGTGAAAAATCTCAGGCTGCTATGGTTCTGACAGTTGACTGTCCCTTAATTCATCAGAATTGTCAGATTGAGTGATCATTGATTGTCAGATGGTATGTGCCAGGGCTGTGTGCACTCCACAGGGGTGTGATTTCTATGTGAAGTAATTAGCCACCAGCTGCGTACGGGCTGCCTCACCCCTTGCCCTTTCCCCTCCCATGCGCAGCGGGCGTGCATGTGGTTGGGGATGTGGGGGCACCACCATGTCCACAGCCAGGCCCCGGCGTGTTGCAACATTGTGCAGGACACATGCTGCCACTATGATCCTGCACACTACTGGGGGAGCGTATAACAGCTGCCCGCCAGAACGGTCAAGGGAGCGAAAGCGTGACTTGAGCACTCCGCATGTGCGCTCCACTATGCCCCGGGTTGCAATATGGGCTGTGTTGTATCTTACCTCGGGAGGCGTGATGGGGTTCTGAATTGGCGTCATCATGTGGGTGCTCAGAGGGTAGGCATTGTCCCCTGGGGAGGTGGTGATGGGGATCATTAGTGGGGTAGTGACAATACTCTGTATCTGTCATGCATGCGTGTGCTGTGGCATTTATACTCACCAAGCAGCCATGCATCGCCATGCCGCCCAGCTTCCATGTCCTGGTTTAGGGTTGACATCCTGTAAATGAAGCTGTCGTGGGTGGACCCTGGATAGTTGGCATATACTGAGGTGATGATTACCTTGGCATCACATACTACCTGGACGTTGATGGAATGCCAGTGCTTGCGGTTTTGATAGATGTGCTCAGATGCCCTGGGGGGACGTAGAGCCACATGGGTGCAATCAATGGCACCTAGCACTTTGGGGAATTGTGCCACCATTTAGAAATCCTGGCTGACAGCCTGCCTTTCTGCAGGTGTTCTGGGCAGGTATATGTGCCTGCGGACTGATGGGCGTGCAGTGATGATGGCCAACCCCTGGTGTAGGCACCGTGACTGCGTGGCCTGTGACACCCCCTCAGTATGGCACTTGTCCGCTGAAATGATCCGGTAGCCAAGAAGTGCAGTACATTGAGGACCTTCTCCAGGGGGCTCAGTGCTTGGGAGCACAGGGTGGGTGATGTGAGGTCATCCTCCCACTCACTGACCAGGTCCAGTATTATGTGAGGTGGAAACCTGTACCTCCCATACACCTGGTCATCAGGCATACCAAAAAGGCTGGTTCTGGGTGTGAAGATTCTGGCCCTGACTATCCTCCTCCTCCTCCTGCGGTATCCCACGGCCACTGCTGCTAGGAACGGTATATTCATCCTGGCGTCTGAGCTTGTTTGTTGTTTGCGCACACTTTTATGCTGCGCGGGACGTGCGCCTGCTACATGCTGGCGTACGTGTTTCCGGATTGGACCTTTTTTTTTGGCGCGTTGTAGGCGACCGTGTAAATCTTCCCGCCCACCCCAGGAATACACATAACACGCTCTCCCAGGCCCAGTCGCGAGTGAATATTCCCGCCCACCCCAGGAATACACGTGACACGCTCTCCCAGGCCCAGTTGCGTGTGGAAGTTCACGCGAACCCGTATTACACGTACCCTGCTGATATCGTGTGTGGAAGTTAACGCGAACCCCGTAATACACGTACCCTGCTGATATTGCGTGTGGAAGTTAACGCGAACCCTGTAATACACATACCCTGCTGAATTTGCGTGTGAAACTTCACACGCACCCCTGAAATACACATGCCCTGATGGAATCGCGTGTGAAACTTCCCGCGCACCCCTGAAATACACGTACCCTGCTGAATTTGCGTGTGATACTTCCTGCGCACCCCTGTAATACACGTACCCAGGATAATTGTGTGTGGAACTTCCCGCGCACCCCTGAAATACATGTACCCGGCTGAATTTGTGTGTGAAACTTCCAGCGCACCCCAGTAATACACGTACCCCGCTCGCACAGGGCCAATCGTGTGTGAAACTTCCTGCGCACCCCAGTAATACAAGTACCCTGCTGAAATCGCATGTGTAACTTCCTGCGCACCCCAGTAATACACGTACCCTAGCTCGCAAAGGGCCAATCGCGTGTGAGACTTCCCGCGCACCCCAGTAATACACGTGCCCCGCTCGCACAGGGCCAATCACGTGTGAAACTTCCCGCGCACCCCAGTAATACACGTACCACACTCGCACAAGGGCCAATCGCGGGTGAAAATTCCCACGCACCCCAGTAATACACGTACCCCGCTTGCACAGGGCCAATCGCGTGTAAAACTTCCCGCGCACCACAGTAATACAAGTACCCTGCTGAAATCACGTGTGAAACTTCCCATGCACCCCAGTAATACACAAACCCTGCTGAAATCGCGTGTGAAACTTCCCGCGCTCCCCAGTTATACACGTACCCCGCTCGCACAGGGCCAATCGTGTGTGAAACTTCCCGCGCAGCCCAGTAATACACGGACCCCGCTTGGCGTTTGCTGTTTGGCAACCCTGTAAACTGGTCCAGGGTTAGCACAGACATTTGCGATGAATTGGGGATTTTGATGGATTTTCCTTGCGCAAGGGCGTTCTTGGGGGCGTAACTGGCGCTGCTGCACGGTCGATGCGCCACTCTGCGCCATGGCTGGTTTTGGGGGCTAAAATCCATGAATACGCTGTGCGATGAAATGGATTTTATCGCACGTGGCTGGCGCAGTGTATCGCACGGGGACACTGTGCGCCAGCCGCGTGCGCCACTTTTGTGCGAAATTCTATGAATTACCCTGTATGTTTTTATGGGTACACAATAATCATCAATGGGGTGATGTAACAGTGAATAATCTCTTTAATACACAAGGAGTAATAATGAGCAAAACAATTCAGCACAGAAATAATACTTTTGTGTGTGTGTGTAGATCAGATAGCACTGTGGTTAAATGTTCCCCCTGCAGACTCCTCAACCCCCCAGTAGGCAATGTAAAGAGATAGGAGGAGAGAGCCGGTATTCAGGAATGGCAGAATTCAGACAGAATAACAATCCCACTTTCCCCCAGCAAACACAAGAGAAAACAGAATTAACTTTGAAGCTGTCTGAATGACTTTTAAAGTTATCCTGAGAATGGATTGGGCAAAAACACTAATATGGTCAAAATTGCTGAAATTGCTATCAATTCTTATGGGAGCCGCTTTGGATGGTTGCATACAAGCACAAGCAATGATTCAATACCAAGAAACAATTTGAAATCCTAAAATTCAAGTCGGGAGCAATCAATAGCTGTTTTACACGTGTCAGAATTTCCCAAAAACGAAATTTGCGGCAAACATTTTACTGTGTAATAATCGCGATAACGGGAAAACTGTGTGGATTTGGGATGCAGTTTTAGATGCAATTTAAAGCTGTGGATGTTAGCTACAAGCAGAAGTTTAAATTTTGTTTCTAGCACAAAAACTCGCTTTTTTTAGCTAGGCACAAGAATTGAAAACGGGAATGTGCTTTTAAAATGACAAATGGAATGTCTAACACTAGAGGATGACTATGAACAAAACGAATACGCCACAAGAACACAGCCACTTGATCAGAATGACTGCCTGCCCGGGACTCGCCTTCTTCAGATGAGAAAAGATCAGCGCAAGGATAGTTTTAGCAATACTAGTACAGGAGAAAGATAGGAGGGATAGGATAGAGAGTTTAGACAATTCAAAAATATTCCTAACAATACAGGTTCTGAATACAAGATAGGATGGGTTTAAGATAGGGATTAACTAGACAAGGTACATATGCTAGTATGTAGAGATAAAGAAGGAAACCCAGTAGACACTGTATGAGCACCTGCTAATAGTGTCTGTTCTATCTGGTCTGGGATGGATTAAGTTTTAGGTATAAGGAAATATAACTTAAAAGGACAAGTCAGTGGAAAAGTATTTTAACAATCAGTATTTTAATTATTCAAAAACATTCATAAAACAAGTATTAAATCAAATGTTATCAGAGTAGATTTTTCTGACACATAGCCATTCACAGGCTAACCCTCAAATTGGAGCATAGAAAAAAGGCAAGACATGATAAATCATATTTTACAATCATTAGTAACTTAACAGTTGATGTCAAAATGATCACTCTGTTGTTATACAGAGATAAATAGTCTCTCACATATGCTAGGGATATCTATAGATACTCACTAGATATGTTTTTAAACGGAACCGTCAGGATTCTGGTCCATCAAAATTCTGGTCAGGGAATTGGATCTGGTTCTAAGGTAGACAGCTTGGCACATCAGATTGGATCTGCAATCAGCAAGGCACTCTGGTCACAGCACGGCACAAGACTGGACTGGATCTGCCATTCTTGGTTCTGATGATAATTATTTCAGCAGGCAAGCAGGACAGCGCAACCCGGCTGTATTGTGATGCACCCCTTAGGTCTGTTGGGTCTGGTTCTGGAATTTGAGGTCTTGCTGAAAATGGTTCAGCTATGCAATGAGTTTCTACTTTGCCAAGTTTCTGGAGTCTGGAGCAAGGAAGATGGAGAGTTCTGCAACAGGGTGCTCCGCCAGCGTTGGGATAGTGGGTGAATCTGTCTCTCCTCATGTGTGCTGAGCTGTCTCTATTTATGCTATGATAAAGGGTTGTGTTGGCTGGTTTATCCTAAGCTCACCCCTTTGGCCGCCGTTTGGGCCAGAGTCTCCTCTCTGCCTTGATAGGAGGAGAGAAACAGGGTGTCACCTTTATGGTGTGATTTTATGAGGCTGAGGATCCACACCTCACCCCTTGACCACAAAATCTACTTTTGGCACCATACATATTACACATGTGCAACCTCTATAAGAATCAAATATCCAGATTACATATTTTATATAGCAGCTATCCCTCCAAGCGCCGTAACCGTGGGTTCTTGGCTCTGCTTTTCACAGAATTTTGCCCTTTACATCCGGAACACAATGTCCAATTTATGTGTGAGCGTTTAACATGGGAATAAGTGTATAAAGTTTCATACATCTAGCAGCAATACATTTTGTGTAAAATCACATTTCTGCCATTTTTTTGGGAACATGTCACCCAATTTTGCTGCCTCTTGAAACGTGCAGCCAAAAATTACATTAACAATGGTGTTATGTCTATATTTTGCACAATTGTACATAGTAAGTAATCAATCTTTTTAAAATGTGTCCTTTGTCCTTGTTAAGCAACAAATGGTTGTTTAACTCCACCCCTTTGGTCTCTCCCTGGGAGCCCAGGAGCCACCCCCCTTTGTTTTCTCCTGGCAGAGGCCATTTATGACTGTCTTCGCACTTCACATTTCCTTAGGAGCAGCTGTTCATTGTTCCTCATGCCTCTGTAGCCCAGGTTCTTTCCAAACCCTATAATTACCGCTGAGGTTTGACTTCCTGCTTGGAGAGGAAAAGGCCTCTGTGAGGAAACCTGTTATTTCAGATTGGTTAATTTAGCCAGGCTTAAATTTAAATGTTAATTCTGTTGCATTTTTGCCTTATCTTAAAACAAACTTGTGATTTCAAAATAGCAGCAAGAATTATCATTCTGGGTTTTAAACCATGGGATTAAAGAATTACAAAATAGGTTACTCTCAGTAACAGGCCACTTAGATGGCAAACATTTGATTTGAGTTTATATACATGTTTAAAGTTTAATCAGGCAAGCTTCCTGACAGCTGTCATCCCTGCAGCCCTCTCCTGCACAGAGATTTTGACATCCACAGACAAACCACTTTTGCTGTGGAAATCCCTTTATGCTTTCAGCTTTTCCGGACCTTGCAAGTTTCACAATGCTTTCTTAAACTAAGTGAATTGTAGCACCCAGCAAGAATTCTGGATGTTTAAGGGTGTTTTGTACCAGCACTCTGCAGTTTCAGCCACAAAGAAACAGGGTTTAAAGCAAGATTTTGGGTTTCAGTTACCAAAGCACTGCGTTTTCCTTCTGTACTCCATTTTGACATGTTGTGGAGCCCAGTGACATATTTCAGGAGTGGGATCTCTGTTCCACCACTGACCTCATGCGTGGCAGAATGGGCAGCCATCTTTGTGGGCATTGCAAAACACGATTTCCAGAGGTTTTGGCATGCACAAGGGTTTTGTGGCCATTTTGATGTTTCTGACACCATCATAACACGGTGATGCGGCATAGCAGAGCAAAAAGTGGGTTAAAACATCCCACAGCATGCTAATCTTCACAATTCTATCAAGATGTAACACAAGGCTAATCTTCACAATTCTATCTAGATTTGAGGCATGCTAATCTTCACAATTCTATCTAGATGTAGCGCACGCTAATCTCCACATTTCAATCTAGATGTGGTGCATGCTAATCTTCACATTTCTATCAAGATGTGACACAAGGATAAACTTCACAGTTCTATCTAGATGTGAGGCAGGCTAATCTTCACAATGCTATCTAGATGTGACGCAAGGCTAATCTTTACAATTCTATCTAGATTTGATGCATGCTAATCTTCACAATTCTATCTAAATGTGGCATATGCTAATCTCCACAATTCTATCAAGATGGGGCGCATGCTAATCTTCAGAATTCTATCAAGATGTGACACAAGGCTAAACTTCACAGTTCTATCTAGATGTGGTGCATGCTAATCTCCACAATTCTATCTAGATGTAACACATGGTTAATCTCCACACGTCTATCTAGATGCGGCACATGCTAATCTTCATAATTCTGTCTAGATGTGACACAAGGCTAAACTTTACAGTTCTATCTAGATGTGAGACAAATCTTCACAATTCTATCTAGACGTGACGCAAGGCTAATCTTCACATTTCTCTCTCGATGTGATGCATGCTAATCTTCACAATTCTATCTAGATGTGGAGCATGCTAATCTTCACAATTCTAACTAGATGTAGCGTATGCTAATCTTCACAATGCTATCTATATGTGACACAAGGCTAAACTTCACAGTTCTATCTAGATGTGACGCACGGCTAATCTTCACAATTCTATCTTGATTTGAAGCATGCTAATCTTCACAATTCTATCTAGATGTGGTGCATGATAATCTTTAAAGTTCTATCTAGATGTGAGCCAAGTCTAATCTTCTCAATTCTATCTAGATGTGATGCAAGGTTAAACTTCACAGTTCTATCTAGATGTGACACAATGCTAGTCTTCACAATTATATCTAGATGTGACACAAGGCTAGTCCACACAACTCTACCCCACCCCAAACTGGCCAAGTGCAAACTGTGGCTGATTAACACAAATAGGCTAGATGCAGAATATGGCTGAGCAACCCAGTTAGGCTGGATGCAAAATATGGTCTTCTTACACATTGAGGCAGATTCACAATGCCTACCTTTTACAATTGGGTTAAATGCCAACTATTACTTATTAGTAAAAATAGGCTAAATGCCTGAGGAAGTAAGATATTAGGTAATGAGAGTGGTTCGGTAACGAAATACAGTAATGCTTGTACCTCCTATCTACACCACACGTACCTTATTTGTTGCTGCTGGTTGATGGCTACAGGCTTCACAGATGAAAATGGGCAAACACAGACTGGAGCTGATTCTTTGTGAGCTGCCCTTTGTCTTGAGTCCCTAAGCCAAGGGAAGCCCTAGTAGGGGCTGTCCTGGGTGGTGTGAGACAGACATGGTATCAAGAAAGATATAGGGCCTCATTACACGGATGGCGGTAAGGGAATAACGGTACCGTTAATAGATTACCGGTACCGCTAAATTCCCTATCTAATTACGACCCGGACTTGCCGCTATTAGCGCAACCGGTAAGTACGGTGCCACTAATAGTGGCAAGTCCATGGGCTCGCGACCCCCAGGTCAGAAATAGCGGCATGGCGCTAATAGCATCCCATCACAAGCTAGCCGGACATGGCAATAGCGGCATGGGAAAGACCCAAAAACCCCTTTACCGCATGGCATGGCGCAAATACCGGCATCGCGAACCACCCATTAAGAGACCTGAGCAGTGTTTCCACCTGCCACAGGTGGACACATCCAGCACAGGTGGAGGCGATGGAGACTGTGGCAGCACAAAAGAGCACACCACACCCCTTCCCACATGCCTTCCCACACAAAAATGCTTCCAATACTGCCAGCATTACATGGGCTGGAGGACATGATTGCAGTGCAGCAGCACCAACTCAGGCAGCACAGAGGAGACGCAGGAGGAGGAGGAGGAGGAGTAGGGCAAGACAGGCGCAGCAAGAACCACCAGGGCACCCAGAAATACCACAGAGCCAGCCACCAATCTCCAGGATCCAAGCCAGTCCATTGAACCAGACACCTGAGCACATACAAACCCTGTACCGTCTGCACTGGGATACCATCACCATCATCGTGGATAAGATACATGACGACAGCGTGAGACTCATAGACATCAGAACTGCAATCCCCCCTCTAGTGCAGGTGTTGACTGCGCTCCACTCCCTGGCCACAGGCTCGCAGCAGCATAATGTGTGGCAGATGCATGGCATCTCACAACCAGTATTCCCATGCACGCCGAACCAGGTACACAATGCCCTCCTGAAGCTTGGACATGAACACATATTCCTGCCACGGACTGCCCAGGAGATTGCAAACACCAAATTATGCATCTATTCACTTGCAAACATCCCAAGTAGCATCGGGGCCAGCAACTGTACCCATGTGAAATTGGTGGTCCCACATCACAATGAAGTAGTCCACAGAAACAGAAAATATTTTCACCCAATCATTTTCCAAATGGCATGTGATGCAAACAAAACGATCACACATTGTTGCGCCAGACATCCCGGATCAACGCATGATTCAATGGTCCTGCAGAACTCAACCATATCAAGCAACATGGAGCGACAAGCTGGCCAACGATCGTGGCAACTTGTTAAGTAGCAGGCCATGCACAGGGAGGTGTGATTGGGGGGGGAGAATGATACACCAACTGTGAATTGTCTGGCGTGCGTGGGACAAATGGTCATACAGATGTACTTCAATGTCCATTGGGGGACTTCACAATGTACTTGATAAGACCCCACATGAAATGCGAAGCTGCACAACATTGCATACATTCCAACATTTCAAAGATGACACATCCATCCACAACCACATTTCACATCATGCCACACCACATAATACACAAATCATCATCTTGCCCTCAGGACAGTCATACAGAATTTGTGCAGCACAACATCATTACCGCAATGTGCCCTAGAATGCATGCAAAGGAATCACCCCTAGCCATGGCACATGACCACAAACCCATAGCACCACTGAAGTGATGCCCCGCAGCACAGCAACATGGATGTAGGGATGGCTGCACACTGGCATAGCGGTACAAAATTTGCCTGGGCCCAAGGACACCTGAAGCCTGGCCTCAGCCAGGACATTTCCATTACTTGCGGAGACATGTTTCGGGCATGTCGACTTGCATGGTTGAGCCCAGCTTTGTACATTGCAGTCACGCAGATTGTCTGCATGCATGCTGTCAGTTGTGACTTCCAATCACAATGCAAAGAAGACATTTGTGACATATACAATCCACAGCAGGGTGGCCGGTAACAGGTACCCATTCTTCACCCCATACAGGCAAAGCCGGCTATCCCCGGAAGAGGTAGCACCGAACCCCTGTATGGAACCCACAGAACCAGCAGGAAGAGGACAACAATATTGCACATACCCGTACCTGCGTCGTGATGGAGCAGGCATTCGGCCTCTCCAACACACAGCTCCGGTGCCTAAGCCTGCCGGGTGAGGCTCTCCTGTACGGCCATGACAAAGTGCCGAAGGTAACCATGGCATGTGTGATGCCAGACTAAATTTTCATCAGATGGAATGTGCCTATGCCACCTGACATGCAAGCGCCAGATGAGGATGATGTGGATGGTGATGAGGATGGGTCAAAAGGCCCGCAAGGACATGCAAGTGGCAATGTCCAGGAGGGACACGATGTGCGTCAGCATCTGATGTATCAGATTCCATGACATCCAAGGTATGACTATTATAGATGCAGATGGGTATTACTGCCCTGATACATGTGGTCAGTCCCACAAAGAACCATCTCCCCAATACAGTACACACACACAATGATGAATACCAAGCCTGTGTTTCAACTTTTCAACAGTGTATTGTGAACAAAAGACAATAATTAAGTGCATGGCCCCAACTGTGCAAAAGACTTTACCCCCCTCCCCCCACAACACTCCCAAGAACACCCTTACCCCCCTCCCCCCACAACACTCCCAAGAACACCCTTACCCCCCTCCCCCCACAACGCTCCCAAGAACACCCTTACCCCCCTCCCCCCACAACACCCCCATGTGAGCCTCATGGTGTGAACGTGTCCTTCTCCACATGTGCCACCTAGTCCTTGCTGGCCCTAATTGTCAGTGCCTTCTCCGCCATTTGGTAGTTGGGATGTGGTGCGCCTCAGGTTGTGCAGAGACCGGCGTAGGGGGCTAGTTCGCCGGAGGTGGTGCCCGGTTCATCCTGTGTTGTGAGTGGGCATCGGCGCTCAATCGCGTCTGCTATAAGGATCATGGCCTGCCTGAGTTGGGCCATTTCATTGCAGATCCTGTTGGTGCATGCCTCCATGCCCTCCCTTGTCTGCCGTGCATACATACTGAGGTCCTCCCTCAGACGGCCTGCCTCAGCCACATGCTGCCCTACTAGCCCAGTGATCTCTGCCTGCCTCTGGATGATGGATGAGAGGTCATGTTGCATGCTAGGTGCTGGTGAGATTACTGCTGCGCCTTGATCCATGGCACCGGCATCAGGTGAGAATACCTGGGGGCTCCATGACCCTTCCAGGGTGGAGGTGGGTGATCCTTCATGGCTACCCGGACCTGATGACAATCTTGGGCTTGCCAGTATGGAGAGTGTTGGTCTGGGGGTCTGTCTTTGATCCACAATGCCATGTGCTTCCTCCTTGTCTGAAAGTGGGGCAGTGGCTGCTGCTTCACCAGTTGAACTCGTGGCAGCAGAGTGCGTGCCCTCCATGCTGGTTTTACTTGCAGGGAGACACACTATCGTGGGTGCTTCGATGGCAGCAGGCATGGCCTCAGGCTGCGTGGAACTGGTGCTCCTGCTGCCTTTGTCCCTCTGGTCATGGTCACTCCTCCCGGTTCCCCTTGAGGCTGTGGCGGTGTCCGCTGTGGCATCTCTCCTGGGTTTTTTGGTGGATGGGGAGCAGGTGTCGCAGTGCGTGGCTCCTCAGTTTCTGTGTGTGATCCTGTAGGGGTGAGAAATGGGGATATTCATCATTTATGGTTCGACCTGCCTTATGCTGAATGATTACGTCATGCCGCTCTATGCATTTGGGCCTCCTTATTGTGAATTCAGGTAATGGGGATGTTGGGTGGGTCATGCATGAATGGGTCTGTGTTGCACGTGTATGTGGTGATGCATGCATTTATGTTTGTGGCTGGATCCACAGAATTAATATGGACACATAATTGGGGGGCCCCTTACACTTCACTGTGCATTTTTTGATGCATACACTCACCTCCATCGGACGAAGTGGCCACACCATGCTCCATTTCTCCAACTCCCTCTATGGATTCCACTCCAATTGTGGATGCACAGGTCTCCTCCCACTCACGGAGTTTAATAGGCGATTCGCCGCCTCCTCTTGTGCCCATAGCCAGGTTGAGGTTTGCTGCCAGTATGTTCCTGACACGGAGCCGGAGGTCGTCCCACCTCTTACGACAGTCTTTAACTGTGCCGGTGGTGGTGCCCACCGTGCTGACCTTGTTGGCAACCTCTGCCCAGATGGCCTTCTTCTTGAGGATGGTCCCCCGCCGCATGTCGTTGCTGAAGACCACATGTGCATTTGCCGCTAGTGTCTCGGTCAGCATTATGAGCTCCTCATTGCAGAATTTTTCCTTACGTTGCCGCTCTGTAGATTTTTTTACGGCCTTGGGCATCTTTAGGCTGTCCTGGAAGGATTTTTGTCCGAGTTTCCTGGAAAGGTGTCCTGGATACGGAGGATGGCAATGGATTGTGTTTTTAAAGATGGCCGCCACGCTCTTTCCCGTTCCTGTGCGATGACGCTATTTCCGCTTCCGCGTTTTTACGGTGACCGCTATTAGCGGTGACCGCAATTTGCATGCAGTAAGAAGGCGGAGGTGCTATTAGTACTTTGGTCGAATCCGTTAATGGACTTTTTGGGGGCTTTTACGACATGGCGGTAGGAGGATTACCGGCATGGCGCTATGCTCGTGTCCACGTACTCGTAATAGTCCGCAATTTGCGGGCTCTTGCGAGGGCGGAGACGCAAATAACGACATGCCGGTAAATGCCTTTTTTTAATGAGGCCCATAGACTTGTAAATACGTTTTCTAAATACCTAACTGGCCCTAACTCCAAAGGGATGGTTTCCCTTCCCCAAGCGCATGCCTCTTCCAGCTTTCAACACAAGACAAAAATATATCACATTTCCTTCTAGGTTTTCCAGGATTTCCCTTCCCCACACTTAGGTCCCTCTAGTTCTAAACACAAGTTCAGCTGGTCAGAATGTGCCTTTTCCTTTTATACACTTTTCTTACATACAATCCTCTCATGGTGGAGAATTCAGAGGCTTTCAAAAAGCCAGACTCTTTGCTTTTCCTAAGCACAACAACTCTGATCCTTTGCGCCTCTCTTTATTTCTTACTCTTGCCACCCCTTGTACTTTTTATCTTCAAGTGCTTCATGCACCACGTTCATGTATTCCTTTCCCTTTGTCATGCACACTTGCACTGTACTTGATTCCTTTCACTTTGTTGTGCACACCTGCATTGTCTTTTCCTTTGGTTCTGTGGTTCCTCTTGCATGCTCCCCTCCTTCTGTCGTGCACACTCGCACTGTGTTTTTCCTATCATGCCTCTTGCACACTTCTTTCACTCTTCCGTGCACACCTGTTCTTCCTTCTTTCTGAGTAGCTCGCACCTGTTCCTTTTTTTCAAGACTTCACTTTTAGTTCTGCACTGCTAATGTACCTTTTACTTCCTTCTGTGCCACTAGCGCATTTTCTCCATCTTTCTTACTTTGTGTTCCTTAAAACTGCCCTTCTTGCTTTCTGCTTCATACCAGTTTACAAATCTTGCTTTTTCCCATTCGTTCCTGCTCCAGCCACCTGCACGCTCCCGGGTTTCTCTCTCTCTTATGCGAAACTCACTGAGTAGTGTATTGCTGGCAAGCGGTCTCTCTGCATGCTTTGGATCGCGGTCAGGGTCGCACCAACTGCCCCTCAGATACCATGGGTCCCGGCACATGGCCCAAGGGAATGAGCGATTGCACGGACACTGCTAGCAGGGTCCCAGCTTCCTTGCTCTGGGTCTCAGGAGACATGGCTCCCCGCCTTTGAATGCTGCTCTACTCCAGATCCTCGTTCCTGCAAGTCTCAATGCTTTGTGGCTTCTCTCTCTGATCCATTATGCCTCCCCAGCTCGCTCATCCAAATGTGCAAGACCACACCTGTCGGGGGGGAATTCTGCTGGGGTCGGCCGGGCCGTCCGCAGACCTCCGGGCAGGGAGGCCCCAACTCCTCCCGTATATCCCAGATGAGATAGAGTATGAGACACACACAAGGAGCAAGGTGACTCTGCTGTTTATTTAGACAAAACGGCAGGGATGGGTCAAGGAGCGTACGCGTTCGTCCTGACACACACACAATCGTGGGGCTCGCAGGCCCTTTTTACTGCATTATGACGCGCTACTTGCGTCACTTCAGAAAGTTAACAAAAAACCTATCGCCACTCTTAATTGGTTGCTCGAGTGGTAGGGTTAGTATAGTACACATATAGAGAATGATATTAGTGGACAAGGTGTAGTCAGGTGGTATATCTGGGTTGTCCCTACAATTAGATACATAAGAATTGTTACATGAAGACTCCTGAGGATTGGCTAATATTACTGACGTCTGAGATAAGAGCCCCATGTTCTGATTGGTGCACTCGTGAGCCTCCCAGCCTGGGACCACCGTTGTTCCCAGCTCTCGGTGCACCTGTGATTGCAACAATGTTTCAATATGGGTACGTGCAGACAATGTGAGGATTTATTCATAGGTGGAAGGCTGACCGCTCCCACTGTAGCAGATGTCCATTGAGCCTTTCAAGTGTATCGGCCTGTGTCTCGTAGTGAGGGACCCAGACGCCTTTTCTCTCCTGGGTTTTGGCATCTCGTCAGGTTCGGCTTGGTCACGTGGGGAGGGACCGTGAAAGAGGCAGAATTCTGCACAATTAATATTGTTTTTTCTACTGCGCGTCTGGTTTAATTTGCCGGCGTGCCTTTATCGTTGAGGCGTGGAGTGCGAGGTTGCAACATCGTGCCTTTGATGATTTGTTCTTGGATGTGGGTTTGCAACATTGCGACCTTGGCTGGTTGCTCCACCGGGTTCTTTCTGCAGGATCAGCAACCTGACTCTTGCTTTGTTAATGTCCACGGAAGCTCTTGTTTGAGGCCTACTCGGGCCTGGTGCTTAAGTAGTCTGTTTGGTACATAGGTGCTTTTAGGTTATAATAGCATATATTTCCATGACCAGTATCGTGTTTCCATTATACCTCTCATGGTGGTAACGGGTTTCAAGAGAAGCGTGAGCAAGCGTTATAGATGAGTTCATGACGCGTCTTGCGTTTCTGCATTCTGAAAGCCTATGTAAAAATAATAAAGATGCACGTCCGTGAATATGCCTGTCGCCTACGTCAGAGCACTGAGTATGTTCTTCGTGTAGATTGGTGTGGAAATGTTCAGTGTGTATATTTGTACAGATGTGCTTCCCGTTGTCTAGGTCGTCATGGCATCTCTAACGACGTGTGGATTTTAGTCTAGCTGATCCGAGCCGCAGGTGTCGGCATGGCCAGTGCGGGCTGCTGGGCAGGCAGATGGACACATCCGTATGTTCATGTACCAGGGTACCTGGTCCTCTGGTAAATGGACAAACTCTTCTCGCGGCGGGTGTCTGGGCCGTGACCCTCTAGGCCAAGCGCGAGAGGTGAAGGACGGGAGCCTGGTCTTCCATTCTCCCACTTCAGTCCCCCCTCTGGTCGACTTGTCGACCACAAACATATCCTTCTCGTTATCTCCTCTTACCCTCCATATCTTAGTTATCCCTCCGAGATGTCCATAATGGTTTACATGATCTTCAAATGACCAATACATATATTCACATGTTCCTCCAGGAGTACAGTATACCCATCTTCCTATGTAGCTCCTGGGGTTCCTTGGGTTCTCGATCTTCACTGATGGTGGGTCTAGATGATTGGTGATGATTTGGGTGCGCAACTTCTCCCTTTCTTCTATTATCACACCTGTATGCTGGCCGTCATCTGCTGGCATTAAGGGGTGCATTCCCACCATTTCCAGCAACTCGTCAGTCGTGCGTGCCTTCCGGGCCTTCCAAAATCTAATTATGATCAGAGTAGCTCCAGCCAAAATAGTACACCCCACTATTATTTTCAGTCCATCTGACAGCCAAGATGGCATCCATGACCATAATAGTGAAAACCAGCTCTTATCCTTGTCTACACCGTTACTTTCATCCATCATTTTGGAGTGCATCTGGGCCAATTGTGAAACTGCTTCTGTCAGTGTACCATTGTCAGCATCGTTGGCAGGTATGAACGTGCAGCAAGATTGTCCTATCTTTGCACAAACTCCTCCTTCCATTGCTGTGAGAAGGTCCAATACATATCTGTTCTGGAGTGCTACCATCCTTACAGCTCGCAGCTCTTCTTTAATTGCGTTTAACCCATTTACTGTTGAATTGATGGTCATCATTAGTTCCCATCTGGTTATTTGGAGCCATTTTGCGTTTGCGTATGCCTGCAGTCCCGGATGTATTATTGAGGAGAAGAACATTGCTGCTCTGCTGAATAGTCTGTGTTCTGGCGGTATTGATGTTAGTTCCGTTTCCGACCTTCCCCACAGGTAATTTCCTGTCAGTGGCTCTCCTTGTCTTTTTCTCCTATTTAGGACAGTATCATTGCTGTTGGTCCTGTTCTCTTGCTCCTTCTGAAGTGGTGCAGATCTCTTTCTTCTCCTATCCCCTTCATCCATTTTAGGAAATTTCGCCACATCGACATTCTTCTTAGGTACCACTAGTGATGGTACATTGACGTGTACCATTGTGCACACACCATTCCACAGGGGAGGCAGTGTATGATATGCCTTTTCTCCGCAGGCCCAATAATGGTCCATTATTACTGCTGTTCCCGCTCCCCCCTCAGGTAACTCCACCACGCTTGCACAATTGGTGTTATATCCTACGTCCACCTCTCCTTTATGCTGGTAGCATACTTTGGGCGCAGTCAATGGTAGTATAGTTATTGGGTCTTCATCTTCTTCTACCCACGTGAGCATTGGTACATACTTGATCCACGTCGTCCAACATCGATGATTGTGTGTCTCGATGGTTGAGATAGTTTCTTTTGTTACCATGTTGCTGCCAATCACTCCTATCTCCCAGCTGCTGCCCAGATACACCTTTCCTGTTATCGTCAGTAGCGGCCTCTCCCAGCATCCTTGTTTACCTGGAACTTCAGTGGCGTACCAATCACATGGTAGATACTGCAGTGTTACCTTCTTTGTTTCTCCTTTTGCAGGGCCACTTGTTATGTATCTGAATGCTTCAGCATGTAAACTGGTCTTGTGATAACTCAGATAGGTCTTGAGGAAGTTGTTTTCATATGGGTATGAGTCTCGTGTTTTCCATGTCATGTGCACTACTGTTCCTTGAAATCTTCCTTTCGTTTGGAACAGGGCCAAATATATTATGCACTGTGCTGTCTTTTCATCTATTTCTGTGGCAACAAATGTTCGTGAAGCGCTCATGGCGTAAAGTATTAATGAGCAAACGTAACAGCTATCCTCAGTTGTCTGCTTACCAATGCGGGTCATGTGCTGGTACCACATGTTGTTTGCGACGTGTGCTGAATCTTGTACATAATTATCAATGCCTTTATTGTCTGAGTATGTGCTGCGTTTAACTCTATTTTGCTTGGGTGCAAAGTTACTATTACCACCTGACGTAACACCTGTTGCAGCAGGGAACGGGGGTATATTAGGTTTGGGTGCAGCAATAAAATCGATAGCATAGCTGTACTGCCAGACAGAGGCAGCCAAGAACCCGGTGATCATAAAAATCCCTATTATTTTTATTACATATGCTAATCTCACCGGCATTTTGCTCTTACCTTGCTGCAGTCCTGGCAGCGTATTCTTGTGACGTTAAAGTTGCCCGCCTAAAAATTCTCAAAAGTGCTTGTTATTAAATGTTAGTTTTGTTTCCTTTAAGCTCTCCCTATCAAGTAGTCATTCAGTGCCCAGGCGAAGAGCTGCTCCCACGCTACTCTAAGTGATCGGTCCCTTAGGACCGGCAAGTATGGGCGGAGGTGGGGCATGTAATATTCTATGGCCAGGAGGAAGGCTGTGTAGTAGACACGTACCCTTCTCCTTTTTAGGTATGTTGGCCTTTTTATTTCGTATACAAATTGATGTGACAATTCTTCTGGGTAGTTATCGTCTGGCAGCACCATCTACGCCTGTACACTGAACTTGTTAATTAGCTTTTTCTTAACAATACAATATTACGCAGTTCCTGTATGTGCGAGAGAAAAAAGAGAACATTCACGTGTTTACATGTGTATTGGTGCAAGCAATGTCCTCCAGTTTTAATTACAACTGTACTTAGCAGTCAATGGGGGGGGATCTGCGCTCAGATGGCGGAAGTATTTTTACTCTTTGAGCGTGTGACCATGGGGTGGGCAGTATGGAGATCACCCCTTTCTTCGTCAGTTATCGTCTCCGAGGGAACAATTGGGTCGTTGTCTGTGGTGGAACTTTCTTCCGCTGTCGGGGATGTTGTTGCTGTTCTTCCAATGGACCTGTCGTTGGCGCTGTGGCGGGTCTGCAGTTTGTAGATCTTTACGTCATGTAGGTGGTTCCAGGCACGCTTGTCCTTTAGTTTTACTGCTCTTGTTGATACGTCCTCTACCAGATGGGGGCCAGTGAACCTCTTCTCGTTCCACTTTCTATTGAAATTGCGAAGTAGCACGTGGTCACCTTTGGCAAGTTTGCACAAGTTCTCCTTTCCCAATTCTGTATTTGCGCCTTTTTCTTGATTGCTGGTAGACCCGCCCCGTGTGCGCTCGAGCTGTTGAGACACAAACACGACACTAGTAATCAAAGAAGACACATATTGATACATTTCATCACCTAACACACTCGCTGAACTTTCGTGGTCGGTGAATGCCCTTGACGTTGGGGTTAGGGGAAGGCGCATTTGACGTCCAGTAACCACTTCGTGAGGGGTGAGGTGGTGGTCGGACCCTGGCCTATTTCTAAGTTCAAATAAAGCTAACGGAAGGCAATACAACCAACTTTTCTTTGTTGTTTGTTGTATTTTAGCAATTGCCTCCTTCAATAAGCCATTCAGGCGTTCACATACACCATTAGCCTGTGGGTGGTATGCACATGCAAATTTGTGTTTAATGTTCAGCAGGGATGTGATATGCTGGAACATTTCGTTTGCGAAATGTGGGCCGTTATCTGATCTTAACACCTCGCACACTCCCCACCTGGGGAAAACCTCCCTTACTATGAATTTGGCTGCTCTAAACGCATCAGGGTGTGAACAGGGCCCTGCTTCAATCCACCTGGAAAATGGGCATACTACTACAATCATATACCTATTACCTTGACATATGTTGATCATATCAACATAGTCAATGTGAAGGTGCCGAAAAGGTCCTTCTGGCCGGGGTATGGTACCTCTTATCACCTTTAGAGTATGACCGGCCGTAAACTGTTGACATGTGAGGCAATTGCTGATAAAATTTGACACATGAGAGTTTAACTCAGGACAAAACCAATCTTCTCTAATTCGTGCTGCTATTATTTCCTTGCCTGTATGGGCAGGGTGATGTAATTGGCTCAGGGCGGTGTTTAACAGTGCCAACGGTATTACAACTTTCCCAGTGCCACCCTGGCGCCATAGTGCGTCGGTTGGGGACATTGTACATCCTCTTTTTACCCATACTTCTTTTTCGGCCATTGGTGCAGCCGCTTGTAGTTCCATAATCTGTGTGGCTGGGAGATGGGTGTACCCTTCTCTTATTAACATCTCCCTTGCTATTCCCCTCCCTCTCCCTCTCTGTGAGTCTGTGGGGTTCCATATCTCACCAAAGTATGCAGCATATTTCGCATGTGCGTCTGCTGCTGCATTCCCTTTTGATACGTAGTCTTCTCCATTGGTGTGTGCGGTGCATTTGACTAGGGCTAGTTCTTGGGGGTCGTTTATTACTTCAATTAGTTCAGCCAACAAGAGGGCATGTTGTACTGGAGTGCCATCAGCTCTCCTAAACCCTCTTCTTCTCCATTTTGATAACCCTGAGTGGACAGTGGATGTAACATATGCACTGTCGGAATATATGGTTACTCTTTTATTAAAACTTTCCTTTAATGCCAATATTAGTGCAACCAGTTCCGCGGCTTGAGCAGAGTAATGCTGTGGTAATTGTACACACTTCATAGCCACTCACACCGGCGCCTCCATCATTTTTACTACTGCTGCCCCAGTCCTTCGTATCCCATCTCCTTGATCAATAGTTGATGACCCATCAATAAACAAAAGCTCACCTCCCTCTAGTGCGTTTTCTTCAACTTTTCTAGTACATGAGTACATTTTAGTTATTTGGGTGCAGTCGTGGGCGTAATCTCCCTCTTCAATTACTTCTGCTAGGAACCTTGCAGGGTTGACCGTGCTACATCTAACAATTGCTAGTTCAGCTTTAGACAAAATAATCTCATAACCTGATGCCCTCTGTGTCGTTAGTGTGGACTTAGGTTTATTCAATATCGCAAATAGTGCATGTTCCACAAACAGTGTAGTTGGACACCCCATAGTTATTGCTGATGCTTTTTCCACTGCAAAGGCAGCTGCAGCAAGACCTTGTTCACAAGGGAAGTGGCCTAACATCACAGGGTCTAAGTGTCCGCTGTAAAATGCTACTGGTTTATATCCCATGCTCGTTTTTTGTGCCAATACTGCCTTCATCACTGCTGAGTCGCAATGTGAAAATATAAAAAAGCGTCGCTCATAGTCTGGGGATGCCAGTACTGGAGCAGTTGATATCGCGTCTTTCAATTCGTCAAATGCCTCCCTCATTTCCATAGTCCATCCCAACTTTTTCTCCCCTTTATTTGCTTCCTTCAAACCCTCAAGCAGGGGTCCTATGTATGAGCTGTAATCAAATACCCATGCTCTACAGTAGTTGCACAGCCCCAGAAATTGCTGCAGTTCTCTCACAGTCTGTGGCACGGGAGTGCTTGAGATGGCCTGTGCTCTTTGTGGTGCAATCCTTCTTCCATGTTGGGATATCAGTTGGCCAATGTAAAGTACCTGTTCCTGACAGTATTGTATCTTTTCCATGTCTACCTTGTACCCCTTTTCAGCCAATATTGTCAACATTTTTAAGGAGTCCTCTCTACATTTACTTTCGTTTGTACTGCAAATTATAATGTCATCCACATACTGTAACACTGTGCTTTCCACCTCAACGTTACCCAAATCCATCTGTATTACTCTATTGAAAATTGAGGGTGATTCACAATACCCCTGTGGTAACCTGGTATGTTTCCACTTTGTATTTCGGTAAGTGAAGCTTGTCAAATCTTGCGAGTCTGGGTGTAATGGTATTGAGAAAAAAGCATTTTTAAGGTCAATCACTGTAAATCGTGATGCTTCTGCTGGAATGCCACACAATATTGTGGCCGGGTTTGCTGTTACTGGATACTCTGCTTCTACTATGTTGTTCAAGGGTCTGAGGTCCTGTATGAAGCGCCAAGACCCCCCTTTAGCCTTGCGCACCGGGTACACAGCTGTGTTACATGGTGATTCTGAGGGGACCAATATGCCATTGTTTATAAGGGCCGTTATGGTTTCATGTATGCCTTCATCTGCCTCTTTTGACAATGGGTACTGTTTCACTCTTGGTAGTATGGCACCTTTTTTCAATTTTATCCTTACACCCCCTATGCTTTTTATGCATCCCACGTCATAAGGGCTAATAGTCCATAATGATTTGGGCACCTTTGACATATCCTCCTTAAAAAATGGGACTGGGGTGCCTGCGGGTGCCTCAAGTGCCATTGCAATTTTCTGTGCTACTTGTTTGTGAGCCACTCTTAGCCATATTTCTACACTCATCATGAACACCATTTCATCTTCTTCCTTTTCTTCTGAGAATAGCTCTTCATCTGACACCTGGGTCAGCCTACATCCTTCTGCTAGTGCTATCACCGCCCTCCATGCTCTCCCTTCTTTATCTTGGGCGTGCACAGCAACATAATCAGCTGTTGCAATAATGCTCTCAATGTCCATTACAAACACCTTCCCTTCCAGTTCGTTAACTGGTGTTTCTGGTCGGAACAGATAGGCTGCTGGCCTCCTCCATATTTTCCCTTCTATCCCTGGCATCCATGCAAATGCCATGTCTGTGCCATACTGGAATAGCTCGCCATCTACTGGCTCCGCCCTAATCGCTGTCTGTCCACAGTATGCTTGCAAAATCTGTCGTGCTGCGAGCATGTTAATCCCTGGAGTAGAGCAAATTATGCCATCCTCTGTAAAGGAGATCGTCATATTCAACCTGTTCATTATGTCTCTCCCCAGTATATTTACTGGTGAGGCACTATAATACAAAAGTGGGACTGACAGATCATAATCTCCAATAGATAATGGAACGTTATCAGTAAATGGAACCAACCCCTTAGCCCCAGAAAATCCTTGGGTGTTCATGGCTTCGCCTGACATTTTAAATTTACCTTCCCTTATGCAAGACCGGGTTGCCCCGGTGTCAACAAGGAATGATAATTTTTTGTCACCTATCGTTACCTCTATGCGTGGTTCCTCCGCACTATTAGGTGTTACTGACAGGATGGGACACACCAAGGCCGTCTGTGGGCTGGCCTATTGGGGGTACAATGATTGGCCATTCCCTTTGTAAGGGTTGTGTCCCAACACCGTCACCCTACCCAATTGCGTTTGTTGAGTTTGGGGTGGTGGTTGTATTAACGCTACTTGTTGTTGTGGCGGTGGCAGTTGCTGTGTTATTTGTTGTTGTGGCAGTGAATAAGTTTGTGGCTGTTGTGTTGTTTGTTGTTGTGGGTCACTCCCTTGTTGTGACATCTGCTGTTGTTGTATGCCCTGCTGTTCTTGTGAGGTCCTAGGTTGTGCTTGTTCATTCCATGCTGGTGTTCCTGGCCTGACCCTACATGTACGTGACATGTGTCCTAATAGTCCGCAGCTCCAACACACGGGTGGTTCCCTGCTTTGCCATGGGAAGCTCCCTGTGTTGTCCTGGTATACGGGTTGCCCTGTGGGGTAGTAATTTCTAAGTCCCCCAGCCTGTTGTTGGGTATTATATCCGTATCCTCTCCCCCTCATAAACCCTCCTCTCCCTCTGTTATAACTATAATACCCAGTTCCTTGCATTGGGTACCCTCCTCCCATGTTTGGTGCGTGTAATTGCAGAGGCGGCACTTGCTGTATTACACCTTGTGGAGGCGCTATTTGAGCGGGATCTTGTGCAGCCACTACTTGCGTTGGGCTTTGGGCCACTGGTGTGGACGTAGTTATTAGTGCCCCTTCCATTGTGTATTTAGTAAGTTTTTTTCTGTACTAGTTTGGCCTCTTCTGTTTTCCTGTCCTCTTCCTTTTGTTTCATTTTTCCTTGCCATGTCCTGCAGTGATGTACTATAGTCAGTTGTATTTCTGGCCATGGTTTTGCTTCCATCCCCACTACTTTCTTTAGTTGTTTCTGAACTCCTTCTGGGAGCCCTTGTACTAGTATATGATAAAATATGGCTGGTGTTTTGTCCCATTGTTCTCTAGTTTCCATGCGCCACTTCTCTTGAATATCCTGGATATAATCAACAGGATCCTCATTTTCACCCATCTTACGGGAAGTAATGGCTCCTATGTCTGATGTGTCTGGGTACTGCACTCTCAGTGCCTGCCATAGCGCATGTCTGCAGTTTGCAAATGGTGCCCCATCATGCGATGTGTTCGTTATTGTTACCCCATGGAATCCCGCTCTTTTCCAAATGTCATCCGCTCTATCCCCTAATATTGATATTAACAGGCCCTTCACATCTCCTACTGCTAGTTTCTGTCCTGCGGTGTGTTTTTCCATTTCATATATCCACTTACCCGCACCTCCACTTAGTGATGGGAGCCTACATTTTATATTTTCTTTATCCGTATGTTTCCAAGGTACATACTGTGGTCTAACCCCTCCTCTCTCCAACAGTGGCATTAAATTCTGTCTTGTGTCACCCTTTACGCTCCATAATATTGAGTCTTCACACCCCTCCTCTTCCCCCGTTTCCTTTACTACTTCAAATTCTTCCTTACTACCTCTGCTCCTACCTCCCTCTTCTTCCTTTCCCCTTTTTTCGTCATTTCCTGTGTTCAATACGGGTATGTTTATTTGTCTGTCTTGCCTGCGACTAGGGAGGTCCCTAAGCCGACATGCATAAGGTGTAAGTTCGTTCATGAAGGGCGCGAGCTTTATTCTGTGCAGTGAGCGTGCGGTGGTTGAACATGTAGGGTGTGACGTGGGAGGGCGTGATGGGGATGTGGGTGGCGTGGTTTCATGGGTTTGTGTTTCCCCTATTCTTTTCACTCCCTCCTTACTTCTCTCCAGCTCCTCCCATCTTCTACTCATCCAGGGCGAATCTATGTTTGTTCTAGTGAGGTATAGCTTATCTAAGCTTTCCCTTTCACTCTTTCTTCCATCCTTCTCCACTCCTTCTTCCTCCTCACTGCAAAAGTCATTCATAAATGGCACCCCCCACTCTGCCTTTTTTCCTTTTATTGTTACTGTTTTTAAGTCTATTAAGTCTCTTTCTCCCCTTTCGTTGTTATCAACTGTTCCCCCTAGTGCTGATGTTGTTGCTACCTCTCTACTTTTATATACATCTCCCCATCTTTCACTCTCCCTACTCCTCCCTTCTCTTCCCCCTTCACTTCTCTCCTCCATTTCCCTACTATTTTCCTCCCTTTTTCTTTTCAATTCCTCCATTACTTCGTTGCTCATCTGTTCCAATATTCTTTCATCCTCTTTCTTCCTTTCCCATTTCACCCTTTCTCTTTCTACTATACTCTCTATTACCTTCCCCTCTTCATATTTCTTAGCTGTCTCTGATAGTACCCTCCTCCTCCATATTTCCATTTCCTTTTCCTTTTCTTCTTCTTCCTTCTTCTTCTCTCTCAGCACTACTCTTGATACCCTATCTGCTGCTGCTTTTACCCTTTCAGCTTCTCTCTTTTGCTCCTCATTTCGTTCCATTAATTTTTCCAATTCGTTCTTACCTTCTTTCCTTTTCCTCACTCTCTCTCTTTCCTCCCTCTCAAGTTGTTTGATCAATTCATTCTGCTCATCCCTTAGTTTTGCTAATCTTTCCTCCAAAATCTCTTCCTTCTGCCGTAATAGCTCCTCTCCCCTCATTTCACTCTCTCTGGCACTATCCTCGTTTGTTCTCTTTACCGCCTCCCATTCTTCTCCAGTTAGTGAGCCTCGTAATTTCAATAATATCTGTGCAGCTACCCACTCATCGTTTCCTATCTCTACAGTCTGCTCTTCTCCAATCCTCTCTTCCCCCAGTGGTATCTTCCTATGAGCCACATATGGTGGAGGGCTGTATGCCGGGTTCGAGTATCCTTCAGCCGCCCTGAACTGTCCTTCTATTTCTCCTAATTCTCTTAAAGGGTACAACCCTCCTCCCTCTGTTTTCACTCCCGGTGTTACGGGTGTCTCATTGTTCGGTTCCTTTTTTATGTCGTTTGATTTATCAATCTTTTCTCCTCCCTGTCCTCCGTTCCCCGTATTCTTTGTGCTTTCGCACCCCTTTTCCCCATCCGTTCCTTCTTTCTTAATCTCCTTTTCTTCCGGTGTTTCCCTCATAGTGAACATTCCATTTGGTCCTGGTCGGGACCCCTGGAACATCCTCCATAAGTTAAACACTTCCACATGGTTTGCCAACTTCTTCCCCTTGTACGTATTGTGCAGGTGGTTTAGTAGTGAATGTTGGGCATATGGATCGAAACTACCATTAGGCGGCCATGGTGTTAACATTTTGTTGTCCGTCCCCTGGGTCCACTCTATGCTGTACTTAATTAATTTCTCCCTATGTGGTGGCAGTGTTGTGCATATGTGTTGGAGTGGGGTAGTGAGGGTGTTCCCCCACCCTCCCGACCCTCTCCCGTATGACATAGTGGCACTCCCCTTGTTACCCTTCCCTTTACCAGCAGTTTACAATATACAACCTTGTATTGCTTACCTTGCCCCGCAAGTGTGGGGACTTACGGCAATCCTTTGACAAATTATGCAATAATAATAAATATGATGTTATATTATATTTCTTCCCCTACGGCCCCCTGCGGCCGAAGCGCACGCAGCCCCCCGCGGCTGCGTACCCCTTACGACGATCTTATACAGTCGTCCTGTTTCTCCGTTCTCTTCCCCCTTTTACACTTGCCGTGGCAGGCGTTCTCCGTGCGCAGCCAAGCCCCTTTCCCCTTCTCCTCTTTCGGTCCACTCGTTTATCGTTTATCTCCGTATCCGCTCCTTTATCATGTTTCTCTTCCCCACCACTCTCAAACCCAAAGTTCCTTGTGCTCGCGATATCCTATTAAATCCCTACTGGTGACGTCACCGATTTCTTCGAGCTACTGGTATATTCTTGTTATGTTCTTTAAGTTCAAAATACACTTGCAATCTACCCCGCTAACCCTACAGCTGTCTTCCTGTCTCTCCTGGAACAAGGTAATCTCATCAATAATATAACCGGACTGCGCACGCTGCGTCGCCTCGCGTGTGATACGCCCCTCAACAGGAGGGCTTAACCAGCCAATTATCTTCTGTTTTGGGCAACTATGTAACTAGCCACCGTCCACAGGGAAACGTCATCTACCTATCGAGTTTCTTGCTCGAACAATAGGGAACCTCATCTACTCATTGATCAATAAATGTCAAATCGTAGGAAACCACACACACCCACCCTCACACGTAGTCGCAATCTAGGCCATCAGTGTCTTACGAGCGGCTGCACGTGATGTTTTCGTGCCCCGCCCCCCTCTTTCGCGTAACTTAGCCGACTGCTCTCGCACTCGTCCGCTACCATTCATTCCATTGGCAACCCTCAGTTAAACCTTCGCCGCACATCTGTACAATACCTCCCTCCTCCCTTATTTACTTCCTCCCCCTCCCTCACAATTTCGCATTGCTTGTTGTGCGTGTCATGCTCACCAAGTTCTCTCGATGCAGGGCCGCTCGACTGCGTGCACCCCTCCAAGCGGCTCGCCACCTCCCCTCGTCTGGACCACGTCTGGACACTCGCCGACCGCGGGCGGGATACTTCTCAACCGGCTCCCGAGGGCCAATATCCGGATTGCGCTGTCCGGTCTTCCCGCAGCTCCGCGATGGTCCTGTAGTCCTCAGAAGGGGGCAACGGCAGAGGGGGCCGCGCCGCCGGGCCTCCTCGCAACGGGAGTGCCTGGAAAAATTAAAAATAAAAGTCGATCTTAAACAGATCTCAGCAGTGCCTCCAACTTGTCGGGGGGAATTCTGCCGGGGTCGGCCGGGCCGTCCGCAGACCTCCGGGCAGGGAGGCCCCAACTCCTCCCGTATATCCCAGATGAGATAGAGTATGAGACACACACAAGGAGCAAGGTGACTCTGCTGTTTATTTAGACAAAACGGCAGGGATGGGTCAAGGAGCGTACGCGTTCGTCCTGACACACACACAATCGTGGGGCTCGCAGGCCCTTTTTACTGCATTATGACGCGCTACTTGCGTCACTTCAGAAAGTTAACAAAAAACCTATCGCCACTCTTAATTGGTTGCTCGAGTGGTAGGGTTAGTATAGTACACATATAGAGAATGATATTAGTGGACAAGGTGTAGTCAGGTGGTATATCTGGGTTGTCCCTACAATTAGATACATAAGAATTGTTACATGAAGACTCCTGAGGATTGGCTAATATTACTGACGTCTGAGATAAGAGCCCCATGTTCTGATTGGTGCACTCGTGAGCCTCCCAGCCTGGGACCACCGTTGTTCCCAGCTCTCGGTGCACCTGTGATTGCAACAATGTTTCAATATGGGTACGTGCAGACAATGTGAGGATTTATTCATAGGTGGAAGGCTGACCGCTCCCACTGTAGCAGATGTCCATTGAGCCTTTCAAGTGTATCGGCCTGTGTCTCGTAGTGAGGGACCCAGACGCCTTTTCTCTCCTGGGTTTTGGCATCTCGTCAGGTTCGGCTTGGTCACGTGGGGAGGGACCGTGAAAGAGGCAGAATTCTGCACAATTAATATTGTTTTTTCTACTGCGCGTCTGGTTTAATTTGCCGGCGTGCCTTTATCGTTGAGGCGCGGAGTGCGAGGTTGCAACATCGTGCCTTTGATGATTTGTTCTTGGATGTGGGTTTGCAACATTGCGACCTTGGCTGGTTGCTCCACCGGGTTCTTTCTGCAGGATCAGCAACCTGACTCTTGCTTTGTTAATGTCCACGGAAGCTCTTGTTTGAGGCCTACTCGGGCCTGGTGCTTAAGTAGTCTGTTTGGTACATAGGTGCTTTTAGGTTATAATAGCATATATTTCCATGACCAGTATCGTGTTTCCATTATACCTCTCATGGTGGTAACGGGTTTCAAGAGAAGCGTGAGCAAGCGTTATAGATGAGTTCATGACGCGTCTTGCGTTTCTGCATTCTGAAAGCCTATGTAAAAATAATAAAGATGCACGTCCGTGAATATGCCTGTCGCCTACGTCAGAGCACTGAGTATGTTCTTCGTGTAGATTGGTGTGGAAATGTTCAGTGTGTATATTTGTACAGATGTGCTTCCCGTTGTCTAGGTCGTCATGGCATCTCTAACGACGTGTGGATTTTAGTCTAGCTGATCCGAGCCGCAGGTGTCGGCATGGCCAGTGCGGGCTGCTGGGCAGGCAGATGGACACATCCGTATGTTCCTGTACCAGGGTACCTGGTCGTCTGGTAAATGGACAAACTCTTCTCGCGGCGGGTGTCTGGGCCGTGACCCTCTAGGCCAAGCGCGAGAGGTGAAGGACGGGAGCCTGGTCTTCCATTCTCCCACTTCACACCTTTAATAGTGAAAGAAACAGTCAAGTGAAGTCAGGTGTGAATGGACACTATTAAATGCCTGACCCTGGCTGACTCTATTAGTGGGAGAACTCGAGTTCAGAGATGGGGTGAGATTGGAGATACCCCATAAAGGCTGAGGGAGAGTAGGCTGAGGCCTTTTTGGAACTGTAGGAATACCATGTCTCACCCTTGGGTATCCTCCTCCCAATATCTCGTGACCCTCCACTTAGGTGATCCTCCCTCGCTTGTCCACCCGGGTCGGGATCCAAAAGCAATGGTCCTTCCCTGGCCCCTGAATGGAAAATCCCGAGGGAGTGGGTGGGAGAATACCATCAGGTTTCTCACAGTGGCCTTACTGGTCCAGAAAGCCATTGGGGCGAAGGCGCAGGCTAGGGGGCAGAATAATCAGAGGAAGCACTCACCTGTACAACCCTACACTCCCGGGCTATTTATTTATTTATAAGGCGCTGAAGCCCGCAGGCAAAAGCGAAGTGCATGTTTTTGTATCTTGCTGTAGGGAAAACACCAACCAATGGGGTCGAGGAGCAGGCTAGGGAGAGGGAAACCTTAAGGATGCAAGAAGCAGTTGGGAGGGCAGGTGAAAGAGGACACAGAGCATGAAAATAGATCACAAAGTAGCAAAGGAGGGAGAAAAGAAAACAGAATTGGGTCAAATTCTGGGGGGAATGGAGTCTCACACTAACCTGTACTTCCCTGCACTCCCGAGATAAAGCAGAGTGCAGGGGTGGCCATGCGTGTTTTTGTATCTCACCATTGCAAGAACGGCAGGTGTAGGGAGTAGGAAACTCTGAAGATGCAGGAAGCGGGTAGGACGTCAAAGCAAGAGCACAGAGCACAAAAATAGACCACGCAGCAAAGGAGGATGAAAAGGAAACAGAATTGGGTCAAATTCTGGGGGGTAATGGGGTCCCACACTCACCTGTATTCCCCTGCACTCCTGAGCTTAAGTGGAGTGCATGAGTGGCTACAAATGTTTTTGTATCTTGCTATAGCAGGAACAGCAGCCAGTGGGGGCGAGGGGCAGGAAAGACGGTGGAAAACTCTGAGGATGCCAGAAGCAGGTGGGAAGGCAGAGGAAAGAGTGCACAGAGCTTGAAAATAGATCGCACAGCAGCAAAGGAGGGAGAAAAGGAAACAGAATTGGGTCAAATTCTGGGGGTAATATGGGGCCACACTCACCTGTATTCCCCTGTACTCCCAAGATAAATCTGAGTGCAGAGGTTGCGGCAAATGTTTTTGTATCTCGATTTAGTGAGAACGGCAGCCAATGGGGTTGATAGGCAGGCTAGGGAGCAGAAAACTCTGAGGGTTCAGGAAGTGGGTGGGAGGGCAGAGGAAAGAGCACAGAGAGCATGAAAAAAAAACACACATCTGCAAAGAAGGGAGAAAAAGAAACAGAATTGTGTCAAAAACTGGGGGTTTGGGTCCCACACTCACTTGTACTCCCCTGCTTTCCCGAGCTAAAGCAGAGTGAAGGGTTGACCACAACTGTTTTTGTATCTCGCTGTTGTGAGAACGGCAGCCAGTGGGGGCAAGGTGCATGCTAGGGAGTGGGAAACTGTGAGTATTCAGGAAGCAGGTGGGAGGGCACAGGAAAGAGTGCACAGAGCATGAAAATAGATGACACAGCTGCAAAAGAGGGAGAAAAGGAAACAGAATTGGTTCAAATTCTGGGGTGGAACAGGGTCCCACACTTATCTGTGCTCCCCTGTATTCCCGAACCCTTACTGTACCAGGAACAACCTCAGATGAGAACAGTGACGCAGACACACTGGCTGAACATTGCAGTTTGGAATTTCATATGTATTGGAACCTCACAGAAGTACAGGGTCAAGGTTGGATCCTGCATTTTATATATTTATATATATATATTTTTTTCTTACTGTTTTATTCTCTATTCTCTCCTCCTCTCCCTTCTCCCTCACTCTTCCCGCCCTCCTTTACATTTTTCTATGCACTTACTCTATCAGAATTGTCCCTGGACCTAGTATGATAGCAATAAATGTTTGTCTCCTCCCTTTACTTGTTCCCCCTTCAGCACTATCTGAAATGTCGTCTGGCCTAGCACTATAGTCGCTTATTTTGTTCCTCTCCCTCCTTTCTCTTCCCCCCTCCCTCACCTCTTGTTAATCTCAAGCTCTATCAGAAATGTTGTCAGGCATAGTACGGTAGTTGCCTGTCTGTTTCCCATTTCCTTCCTATCTGTGTTTTAGCTCATGCTCTATCTGAAATGTTATCAGGCCGAGTACGATAGTTCATTTCAAATTCTTGTTGTTCATGGCCTGTAAGAATGTCATTGTATTTTCCCTTGTTCCCTCCCTTGCCGTGAAGCGCTTTGAAACACATTGTGTATAGGTGCTATATAAATAAACTATCATATCATATCATAAATATGTTTATTATTAACCATAGATTTGAAATGCATTAAATCTATAACAAAGGTAAGTAAGTGATGTAGTAAGATGGAGCCAGGTCACAAGAAATATGCCCTACCTTCATAAGTCCAATTCCTAGGACGAGTGGGGACTTGTGCCCAAAAGTCACAATGCTTTTCCCCAGAATGTATCTGACACAGGTAAAGTTGGGGATTTTTCAAGAGAGGAGATGCAACAATGCTACTGGTAAGTTTAAATGTGTTTTTATCTTTCAGGTTCCACTGCTCATGTGCAACGACCATAAAGCAGTGGAATGGAAGTGCTGGGCCCTGAAGACCCTCGAGTATGGAAACAAGGCACAATCACCATACACCACGTGATACGACAGACACGAGGTTCGATTTCCAAGTACTAGGGTTTATTGCAAAGCAAATATTCTCAGTCAGCCAACTGGGTCTAACGTCTCACAACGTGAGTCACCGAGACCTCGTGAGATGCAAGAGAGCTAACATTCTACAACAGTATCATATATATAAAAAGACAATAGTACAATATCTTTGTGACACATCAAAACCACCCATAATGTATCTTCTTGAGCTAGGGCTCGGTAATTGACAATTATGACAAATATGACACATTATGACACGTTTCTTACTCAATCTATATTACTCATTTTAGCAACAGTTGCAATTTGAAGTAAGCATACATAGTTCTTTGTTATGAAGAACACAAGGCACTTGTTCAGCGAGGATCCTGTGTTCGTAGGAGAGACACATTCCAAAGTGTGTTATCTACTGGTTTCTATTTGTGAACTAGGGGTCAGCCTCATCTAAGGAGAACCCCAAAGGGGGGCCGCTAGGAAAGTATAATTCATGCTTTAACGGCCTATTTCTACAGTTTCAGTGAGACCGGCCGGCACCTGACCGCTGATTAAATGCCTCTCTGCTCGCCTTCAAGGACTTGTGAGGGAGGAAAACAATGTATTTCTGTACTGCTTGGCATTTCTGTCTGGGTCGGTCTCTCAACATGTAAACTGTGGCCTTGCTCCGTGCATGTGCTTTATGAAATAAAATACATTTTGCAAAGCGTTGAACAGAAAGGCAAAGAAAGCAAATGGCGGATCTTTCACAAAATGGACGCTCTTTGGTTATGCTGACGATTCACTATTGGCGGTGTAGGGTATATGATGCGATTGGTTTTCAGCCATAATATACCATATATGCTTTGGTAGGGTAGTTTCTAAACTCACACACCCTCCTTTTGGCCGTAAGTCAAGAGCATCATCCATACATCGCATCTTCATCTGACCATGTATTTAGTTCTGAGCTAATCATACTACTGTAATCGTCATCATCAATATTAATTGACATGAACTCTTTCACAGTTTCTGTTTGGTGGTTTGCATTTGTATCCACTTTGGAATTTCTTTTCTCTGTTATCATGTGTACGCATTCATTTGTTATTTCAGAGCAAATTATTGGTAGGCAGTGTATGCAACAACAACGTATCATGATGATCCCAAGTAATGTTACTAGAATTGCAATTAGTTTCCATCCCCATGAGTGCAGTTACTCCCCAAACTAGGAACTTATATTCAGCTCTCAACCACCTGTCGGGGTATGAATGTCAGAACTCAGAATGTGCAATTTCTTGATTGCCTCAAAAATCATAGGGGAGGAGTCACTTACAAATACGCAGCACGCTGACCCTACGATTTTGTAAACACCTCCTGGGTCGGCCAAAATGATATCAAGAGCCATTCTATTTTGAAGTGTCATTAATCTAACTGCCTTCTCTTCTAGGGTCATATTATACAATGGTGGTCATTCCATTTATCGTGTTCTCTAATATTCTGGACAGTCTCTGTATATTCCAGGAGTTTATTGCTTGCCCCCAGAATGGGATGAATGATTTTGCTAGGTCTTCCGCAATTAATCCTGTGTCATCCCGCCGGGGCCTGGATCTAGATAATTTGGATATGTCTGACATTCTGGAAAGGAATACACCAGGGAAAAGGATCCCTAAGTAACAGGTCCCTCCCCAATTTCTAGGCAACCAGGGATAAGCTTTTTGTCCAAATATAAAATAAACGGGATCACCTACATATATTGGTTCTTCTTCTGTCTCAAGTACTGCAATATTCATGCATCTATGAATGTCCCTACTGTATAGGAACCTTTCTTTCATAGGCAAAATGGGACAGTGCGAGGATTGTAATTTATAGGATAGGAGGGGGGCACTATGTCCTTGTTCCCTACTGGATTCATGTGAAACGTGATTACAGATGATTTATAAGGCACATAAAGTCTATCTCCTGGCCTTACCACTCGTTTTATTACTCTTGCTCTGTTGATTATGGAACAACCTACAGGTTCCATTACCACTCTTTCAAACTCATCTATGTTTGTTCCATCTAATTGACCCGTATCACTCTTATTCCACTTCCCATAAAATAGTGCACTTAGTGATGCATAACATGCCGTATTAAGGGGCATTGGCTGCACATACCAACCCATTCCTTTCCCGCCATGCTGGGGTAAATGGGAGCACACCCAGCAATTTGTTCGATTCAGGATAGAGTGAATCATATTCATGAACAAAAGCAACGTGTTATTATCATACCCTTCTCTGTGTCTTTCTTCTAGTGGAGGGAAAGTATAAGAGAGTACATGGACTGGACTGTCTGTGGCAGGTGCATTCATAGCAGGCAAAAGAGAACTTAATGGATGTACACTCTCCAAATACCATAATATTGGGATCAGTGTACACAGAATACAAAGTAGTGTTATAATCATTAGCATGAATTTCCAACAGCAAATCCTTCTAGACATTTTTATAGTCTCTATATATATTACGTCATCAGCATTGGTGCAGGAGGGGACAGAAGTGAGTATAGGCATTGTGTGCAATCCTTCTCTCCAGCAATGTTCGTCGTGAATAATTTCTTCACAGCAGCGCTGTCATGACCCTTAACCCCTCACTGGCAAGTCAGCCTTCCAATTAGGGTCAGGCCAAAGGCCTTAAAACCTTATCCAAGACTCTCTTGGAGTCAGTCCTGGCACTTTTGGTGCCAGGCTCATAACCATCATGAACACCAACATTAGAATGGGACTATTTACTTGGGACTATTTAACTTGGGGGGTTCAGCCAACATGGAGGCACACACATAGCTCAGTTACAAGGAACTGAGCTATGCGGTCTAGTCTTTTGGGTGTGGCAGGCCTGGGACTATTTTACCTGGACTACTTTACCTGAGACTATTTAAACCGCACCCAAACAGCAGAACACGCTTTGTGTTATTCTGCTGTGGGCAGCGTAACGCTCACTGTGTCCAGTTTTGTGATGCCAGTTTACCTGAAATCAAGGACCTACAGAGAGAGAAAGAACACTACGAAACTTACCTGGAATAGTATCCTGTCTTCAATCCATCGCCGACTTCGGTTCCACTCACCTGAAGGTACGAACTCCATCATCCGGCACTGCATGCATCCTGGAATACCATAACCTGGAAAAAGGAGGAAGAAAGACAGCATTAATACGCGTTTACTCACGTTTCCTCCTGAACGAAGAAAGCCACACAATTCTTACCTGGGTAGTCATCTCCTGGTCAGTATCATTGCTGGAACATCACGGCCTTGGTGAGGAACATTGCGACCTGCAAGGAGACAAGACACAGGTTAGCAATATAAAAGGCGAAACAGCACCGCACATGGCGCATTACTCACCGGAAAGCATCGCGAACACCGCGCTTTCGCCTACCGGCCTATGCTCATCTTCAAACTGCATGACAACACCAAAATACCTTTCCATACCTAAAAGGAAAGAAGCAAGACATTATTATTCGAACTAAGAGGAACATAAGAACTCCATATAAAGACTGTAAAGCAGCAAACCTACAGAGTCACAGCAGGCCTGGATTCCCACAGAGGGCTTGCACCTGTGAAGTAACTTGGTCGCTGCTCACCCCCCACATCTACACGCCCCTGCCACAAGGAGCAGGACGGAGAATCCGCCTTTTACAATATTTTGGTGAGGAGAAGCCCCAAGGGGGTGGAAGGAGTTGAGGCCAAGGGAGGTGGGAAAACGTAAAGACAATCTGGTATTGAATCCAGCTCTCCTTTATTGTAGACTCATCTTTAACCAGAGGCCTTACCAAGGGACCGGGAGAGGGTTTGAGAGTGCAAATCATCCAACCAGAGCTGGGTGGCATCCCCGTGGATACCATGTGAGCGTAACAAGTGCCTGTTAAAATAGCAAAGCGTTCAAAGAGGTCAGCAAAGAGTCTAGGTCAGTTCTCATTAGCCCGAATTGCTAAACATGTGGCAAAATTATTGTGACTCTGCACAGTGCTCCAAAGACTTTAGAGCAGGCATCAATTGTGTTTGTACCATATGCGCCCCGCTTGTTCGCACATGGTGATCAACATAAGTCATTCACTTTTTCAAAGATAGCACCGGGAAGCCGCGTTCCAGAGCTTTCAATTAGATGCAGATTGATACAGCTCCCACGCTCAGATCACTTCCGATTTTGAGAATGTAGGTTATACCTTATCGCTCCAGGTACTGTGTGATCTATGAACAATGCAGATTCACTTCCACATGCAGGCTCAGTGTCAGCCTGTGATGCAACAAGTGATGAAGCAGGCTTAATGGCAGCCCGAGATGATGCAGGTTCAGTTGGGCAAAGTTGGGGCACCTTTAGCCCTTTCTCCTTTGTGGCAATCTTTTCAGGCACTTTCTCGGGCTTAGGCAGTATTTGTGGCAGAGAACTGGCGATGGTGTCTTTCGAGTCAAGGGCAGCTGTTTCTTTCTTGTCGTCTGGATCAGGCAGCTCTTTCAACAGAAATGGAATTCTTTTCGTATGGGTGGCATGAATCCATGCCTTTCCACTATCCACTTGGACTGTAGTCTGTGTTGCCAGGAGAATCAGGTATGGGCCCTTCCACCGAGGTGCGAGCGAAGATTTTCTTTCAAAGTTTTTTACCAGAATCCACTCTCCCGGCTTCAGACAATGCCCTGGGCCTGTGTATCTGACTGGAAGAGCCTCCTGCACCTGCTGATGAATCAACCGTAGTTTTTGAGTTAACACGTTACAATAAGTGCTGAGCAAAGGGTATTCTACTTCATTCAAGCGCCTAGGCTGCGGGGTGCACCAAACCTTCGCAGGTCTCCCCATCACGGTTTTGTATGGGGAGAGTGCAGTCCTCGCCTGCAAAGACGTGCGCATGCACAACAAAGCTAAGGACAGCGCATCAGGCCACCTCAATTGACTCCCTGAACAGATTTTGATAATCTTATTCTTCAAGATTCCATTCTGGTGCTCAACAAGACCGACACTCATCGGGTGTCTGGCCGAATGGAATCGTTTATCAATCTGGAGGCCTGCACAAATCTGTAATATCACGGCGGCAACAGAATGCGGGCCGTTGTCTGACCATATGACCCGTGGCAGGCCAAATCTAGTGAAGTACTCTTTCAGCATCACATTTGCTGTGCTCATTGCTGTGCAGTCCTTAAGCGGGTATGCTTCCACCCATTTACTGAATGCACAGACTACCATCAGAATATACTTAAGGTTCTGACATCTTTCCATTTCTATGAAATCAAAATGGATGACTTCAAAGGGCATAGAGGGGGGGGCCAAAACTACCTACTGGAGTAGTTGTTCCTTTTCCAGCGTTATGTTGCAAACAAGTCATACAATTCTGGACTAGTCTTTCAGCAGTTTTTCTAATGTGTGGATTCTGCCATACTGTGGCCAAATGCTGAATCATTTTTTTAGCACATATGTGTGTGGGGCTATGGGCCATCGTGACCATCGCGGTTACATAGGAGTTGGGCAGCATCCATTTCCTACTTTCTTTGTCTACCCAGCAACCCTATATGTCTAATTTTGCTGTACCCTCAGAGCAAGCTTTTATTTCCTCTGCAGTTGCATCCGTTTGCATCTCTTTGACAGTGGCATTCCCATTTTCTATCATGCAGGGCACTTCTTCTGACTTCTCAGTAAACATTTTCGTGTGCAGATCAGTGGCAGTTTGTTTTGCAATTTTCTCTGCAAATGCGTTTCCTTTTCCAATGTTACATGTTATTTTCTTATGCGCTTTGCATTTCATTATTGCTAATCGTTTAGGACGCGCCAGTGCAGACAACAATCTTGCTATCAAAGGGCCATGTTGAATCTTAGTCCCATGTGATGTTAGAAAACCCCTCTCAGCCCAGAGTCGACCAAAATTGTGTACCACCCCAAATGCGTACTGACTGTCAGTATATATGTTTACATTCAGGTTTTCAGAAATTTCACATGCCCTTGTTAACACTCTTATTTCTGCAGCCTGTGCTGAATTATATGGATCCTTCTGCTCTCTACAATACTCTTTAGTGTTGTGATGGCATATGCAGCAGTTGATGTGCCATCGGGCAATTTAAAACAGGAACCGTCACAAAACAGTTTTCCATCTGGATCTTTCTATGGGGTGTCTGTTAAGTCAATTCTTCCTTTCATTTCTTGTTCAGTAACCATTATACAATCATGGGGTGGTGGTTCCTTCTCACTCATTCTTTCATAGGGAGGGGGCATTAACTCTACAGTATTCAAAGCGCAACATCTCAAAATTTGAATATGCGTTGCAAATAAGACAATTTCATTTCTCGTCAGTCTAGCTGATGTAAGATGTTGTGTCTGCGTTCTATTTAAAAGAACGTCTACTGTGTGAGGCACCGTTAAAGTTAAGGAGTGACCCAAAACCATTCCCTCGGTTTGTTTTACTGACACGGTAGCCGCAGCAACAGCTTGCAGACAGTGCAGCAAAGCGCAGGCAACAGGATCCAGCGCGGAAGAAAAATAACCACATGGTCTATTTCTTCCTCCTTGTTCCTGAGTCAATACAGCAAAAGCACAACCATTACTCTCATGCACAAATAACTTGAAGTCCTTTTTATAATTTGGCGTGCCCAAAACTGGAGCTGAGCACAATGCAACTTTGAGCAGATCAAATGTATTCTGGCATTCCACGCTCCATGGCAAAGGCAAAGCAACGTCCTTCTTTGTCAATGCCACCATAGGTTTTACAATCATAGCAAAGTTAGCAATCCACTGCCTGCAATATGAAGCCATGCCTATTATGGCTCTGACTTCCTTCTGTGTCTTTGGAATAGGCATACCAGAGATGCTTTCTATTCTTTCTGGTATCAGTCTCCTTCCCTCTTTCGAAAGTAGGTAGCCCAAATAGGCCACCTCCTTTCAACAATACTGGAATATTTTTTATGAAGCCTTATGTCCATGTGCTGCCAAATGTGTCAACAATTTAACGTACTCTACTTGCAAAGGTCTTCTGTGTCAGCAGCAATCAATAGGTCATCAATGTACTGCAATAGTACACAACCCATTGGTAGCTCTAGCATGTCTAGTTGTTCTTTTAGTGCTCTGCTATAAATACTCGGGCTCTCAGTGTAACCTTGTGGAATTTGTGTGAATGTGAAAGAATGTCCTCCTAATGTGAAAGCAAATAAATATCTGCTATCTGGATGTGCTGGAATGCTAAAAAATGCGTTCTTTAGATCTATAACACTAAAATATGTTGCGGAAGCTGGAATCATGGTTAAAATGGTGGTGACATCTGGGACCAATGGAAATTGGGGATCAACTACTTTATTCAATCCGCGCAAATCAATTATGAAACAATATGATATTTAATTTCCTCCTTTTTTATAAACTGGGAGAATTGGACTATTGCAAGTGCTACCAGTAATCTCTTCTATCTCGTTCCGTTTAATCAAATCAGAAACAATGCATTTCAATGCTTTCTCACCTTCCACCGAAATCTTATACTGTGGGATACCTGGCAACGTAACTCCATCTTTCAAAACAATTTTCACCGGCTCTATTTTCAAACAACCAACATAATTGTCATTCATCGCCCATACACAAGTCTGTATGTTACTTAATTCAGTTGGTAATGGTTTAGACAAAAATTGTGACACTGGCAGCTTTTTTTGCTGATATTGTCAAATACACTCCATCAGGAGAACAATGAATAACCGCACTTAATTTTTTCAACAAATTTAAACCCAATAATTTCTTGCCGCAATTTTGTGTCAAACGGAAGAGGCAAGTCTCAGTGAATGGACTTAGTGTTATAGGTACCGACTGGGACACTGGACTGATTACTGGTGTACCTGCGAACCCTACTGAAACGTTATTGTGCTATGACAGTGGTATCTCTGGAACCAAGTGATGGTCTATTGAGCACTTCTGCACACCTGTGTCCACTAGAAAAGTGTGCTCTCTATTCCCAACTTTCATCTCTACATAGGGCCCTTTCTGATCAACGGGAATAGATACTTGTTCCGACCCCTGTCTTGGGCTGTCCTAGTTGAACAATACATCACCCGATGCAAAGTCACCAGAATAGTATGAATTGGACTGAGAATCAAAAACGTTTCCTTCTCCTTCACTATTCTGCTGATGTTGGTTTTGGTTCTGATTCGGGTTGTTATTTCCCTGGTTATTCTGATTTTGTGGCATCCTTGTGTTTCTATTTTGTCCTTGCGTTCCCGGGTGACCTCTATTCCGCCTTTTCGGGGGATTTCCATTCCTATTCTGCAAATGTGGGCACTGTGCTCGCTAATGACCTTCTTCTTTACAATATGCGCATTGATTCAGTCCATTTGGACCTCCGTGCATGTTGGAAAAATTCCCTCTCATTTGTGCATTTCCTCCGCCCCTATTAAAATTCACTACCTACTGCATTAATGCTCTCATTTTTAGATTCACTCTATCCCTTACTTCTTTCTATGCATTTACTCTATTCTCATAGTATTGTGCCATGTGTACTACTTCACTCTGTGATTTTGCTTGCCACGCACTTTCAGACGTCATTATTAAATTTTTAATTTTCGGCTGCAACTCTCTCACATATTTGTCAACAAATAGTCTCTTCCCGGGTTCAGTGCTCAAATCTTGCCCACTAAAATCTGCAAACACTTCTTCAAATCTTTTAAAATAGTCAGTAGCCAGTTCATCTTTGCCTTGCACACATGCCGTTAATTTGTCCCAGAGAATTCTTTTTTCAGGTATCAAATTTTTTAATTTCTGTACTATTCGTGCTGGTAATGCTAACAGAGCTGGTGATGGCTTCTCGCCAGCTTTTCTGTCCGTATCCTCTTTTCTCAAATGTTCCCAGGTATCACCCAAAGTATCAGTGTCATCTACATTCCTAATTTGCTTCCATATATCTATCGGGAGAATCACAGGAAATAATAGCTCACTATCACTCATTGTAAAAATAGACGATTTCTAAGCGGACTCAATCTCCTTATAAAATCCAGCCGGATTCTTCCTCAAATTAGGGATTGTTTGTTTTATATTATTTACCTCTTGTCTAGAAAAAGGGACATGCACGTACTGTGCTGTATAATGGGCTTCTATCATGTGCGCGTCAGTCGTTGCAGTGGCAGCAATCTCTACTTTTGGCACAAAGGTGGGAGGGACTTCTCTCATGGGAACTATCGAACTGGGCGTTTCCTCATTGGTTCGCTTATTAAGCACTATAGCTAAATTGAGGGAAAGGGCAGTCTTTCCAGTTCCAGGTGAAAACACTCTGTTGTATATTGTCATTAAATCGGAGGGGCAACAATACTTCTTTTTAAACATTCATCTTGTAAATACTCAACCATCACCTGCAATACCTTCTTCTGCATCTCTACTGTATACTGATCGAACGTATCATGCACCTCCATTGGAGAAATGTTAGCATCCATAATTCATCTAAGCACTTCTCGTGTACATATTTTCATCTCCTCACTAACAGGTTTTGACGGCGGAAAAAACAGCCGCTTGACATATGGTACCTACCACCTGTTGTTTCCCTCTTTTCACCTCTGTATACAATTCAATAAGTTCATTTTTAAACTCAAATAGCCTGTCTACGTGCTTTTTTATCTCTGCCGCACTTTCCCTCATACGCGGAAATGCATTTAGATCCCGTAACTTCTGCGTTGCTAACATACCAGTCAATTTCTTCCATCTATCTATAAGATACTTCCCCATGCATTCTAACAATACCTGTTGTTCACCGAGCTTCTTATAGTCATACATTGCACTCAGCCTGGATCCCTCGTCATTGCCTTCAATGTACATTTCTGCCCATTCTTTCAGTTCTTCTCTCCTCTCCGTGCTAACCGCACTACGCGTTACTCTAGTGCTCTCTCTCTGTATAGGCCCCGCCTCCATGGAACTGCCTCCTGCGGCAGCTGCTAATTCATGCTCTGCCGGTGCTGGGGGGAAATGATGTCCCATGCACAGGGGAGATGGTGCAGTTGGAACAACAGGAATGGGGGGTGGCAACTGAGGTGGAGCAATGTGTACTGCTGCAATAGTGTCAGTATTGCTTTAAGGACGTTCTTGTCTTTGTTCATTCAAAATGTTATTTATTAGTTCATCTGATGCATGCAACTCTTTTTGTGGATATATTTTTTGTATGCCTAATTGGATACTCCTATACCCTCTTCTGATATCCTCAGTCCATTTAAGCTCTTCTAGTTCTAGCGCTTTTTCTGTGTTTGATTTATGCCTTTGTGCATGTTTCTCCCTACTTTTTAAATGGACGTTAGCTTCTTTCCTCCAGTCTCTTATGACGTCAAATGTCGCGGGGCGTGCTTTCTTGCGCAGCAGTACTGATTCTAAGGCCCTCATTACACGTGTGGTAAAAATCTCAAATTACTGGCATGGAGCTCTTAACGTGTCCGCCCTCACAAGAGGGCGCTAATAGCGTACCATTACGAGTACGCGGACACAAGCATAGCATCATGCCGGTAATGACCCTACTGTCATGCCAATAAAGACCCCAAAAAGTCACTTACCGCCCTCGACGAAAGTGCAGATAGCACCTCCGCTCTCACGCTGCATGCAACTGGAAATAGCGTCATCGCACAGGCACAGGAAAGAGCACGGTGGCCATCTTTAAAAACACAATCCATTGCCATCCTCTGCCCCCTGGACCTGTTTGGAGTAGCTTGCAGTTTGAAATCATCAGGGACACCCTCGACATGCCCAAGGCATTAAAAAAAACCACCGACCGGCAGTGGAAAGAAAAATTCACCTCAGAGCAGCTAATCATGCTGACCCAGACACTAGCCGACAATGCCGCCGTTGTCTTTGCCAACAACATGCGGCGGGAGACACTTATTAAAAAAAAGGCAATCTGGGCTGATGTTGCGGTGAAAGTTAGTGCAGTGGGCACCACCACCTGCAATGTGTGTGAGCGCAGGAAGAGGTGGGACAACCTCAGACTCCGGGTGAGAAGCATCCTTGCCGAAAACCACAAAATAGCCACTGCAGGTGGATCCGGTTCACCCATCAAACTAAAGGAATGGGAGGAGACCTGTGCAAACCTAATCGGAGTGGAATCCATTGAGGGAGTCGGCACTATGGAGAATGGCATGACAACCACTTCAGATGGAGGTGAGTGTACACATGACAGGATGCTATGTGAATGTACTGGTCCCCCCAAATGTGAGCCCAGAATCATCTCATGGATGGACAAACATCCACACATGCATCCATCCCTGCCCATGTCAGTGTCAGACCCAAACACACACACATGCACACATCACCAGAGACAAGTGCCAAACACAACCATGCATGGATGAGGCACTACTGACACATCACCTGCATCCCCAACAATGAAGTCCCAATGGCCACAACTACATTATTGATGTATTCTGCATAAAGTACATAGAAACGTAACCAATGCCATCCCCCTTCTTGTCCCTGACAGGCTCACATACAGACAGTGAGGATGCCGGCAATGCATCCCAGGCACCCCCTGCAAGTAAGAGAACAAGGGCACAGGACTCTGAGGACACCCCCACGACATCAAGGGGCAAGGAGGGAAGGTTCCACATGATGAGTGTCAAGCATCGGAGGAGTGCCACTGCCAGGACAGAAGTAGCCACACCACCAACTACAGCCCCACCACCAGAGGTGAACCCACCACCACCAATCCCAGCCACGGAGGGCCCACCATCAGCTGCGCCAAGCTCCGCAGGAGAGGCAGCAGCCACTGCCCCACTATCTGATGTTGAGGACACAACAGATGTCACAATGCAGATGCACACCCCAACCCCTCCTGGAACCCCTGAGCCATCACCACCCCAGACACCTGGGTCTGATGCCACTGGCGAGGACAACATTCTAAGTTCTATGACCCCCCCGGCGGCTTCACCTGCTGACATGGATGCATCAGAGGGCACAGCAGTCACTCCACCAGCTCCCAGCACTGCCCTCGACCTGGCCACCATCAGTCAGCGGCAACAGGAACTAACTGTGCTGGTTGGCCAGCATGTGGAGGAGGCTGCCCATCTCAGGGCGGAGATTGTGGAGACAGCAAGGCACTCCAGGGAGGGGATGGAGGCCTGTACATACAGGCTGTGTGAGGAGATAGGCAGACTTAGGGAGGTCCTCCCTCGAATAGCGGACACAATGGACCGCCACTTCACACCACCAGGACAGTCAGCCACGTCGTCATCCGCTGGTTCAACGTAGACAAGCCCCCTCTGCCGCTCCACACTCACCACCAGGCGCATGTCTAGCCAGCCTCCAAATGCTGCTGCAGACAATGGCCAATAGGGAGTTCATGGTGAAGCTTCTGCGTGCATGGCCGGACGGAAACATAGTGGCAGACACATGAGGAACTGTTGTGGGGGGTGGGGAAAGGGTGTTATGGGTCTGATTTGGGGGGTGGGGGAAAGGGTGTTATGGGTCTGTTGTGGGGGGTGGGGGAAAGGGTGTTATGGGTGTGTTGTGGGGGTGGGTGGAAGGGTGTTATGGGTCTGGTGTGGGGGGTGGGTGGAAGGGTGGTGGGATGTTTGGGGACATGCACTTTTTAGTCTTTCCGTTACTTAATACACTGGTGTCTGATCAAAACACAGACTTGGACATCTTCATTGTGTTTGTGTAGTTTATTGGCGACAGGGTCCATTGCGTGCTTCCAAACATACACCAGTGCATTCATACCCATATCCATGTGACAGTAAAAAACCACGTAACTCAGAATATTTGGTTGATCAGATGTTGTCTCACAGCACGTCCCTCCTGACCATCCCCTCTTGCATGTCCTGCATCCCCTTCACCTCCGTCCTCATCACCATCATCATCCTCATCAGGTGCTTCCATTTCAACGTCAGGGGGCAGTGGCACATTCCGTCTAATACACATATTGTGCAGCATGACACATGCCATGGTGATCTTGGCCACCTTCTCATGGCCATGTAGGAGAGCGCCACCAGACCTGCTAATGCACCTAAACCGTGTCTTCAAAAGGCCAAAAGTCTGCTCAATCACATTGCGGGTACGTGTATGTGCACGATTGTATTCCCCCTCGTGCCTGTTTTGTGGGTTCCGTACAGGGGTAAGGAGCCACCTCTTCAGGGGATAGCCAGCATCACCTGTATAGGGGGACAAATGGGGACCTGTTACTGTTCAGCTCAAGTGCGGCCAGTTCATTTCAGGCTTTTTTAATTTGCATTGTGATTGAAGTGCACAATTAACAGCATACATGCAGACTGTGTGACTGGAATGTGCAAAGGTAAGGGCGACCCTGCAAGTACACATGCCCCGTCAATGCCTACAACAGTAATTGACATGTCCTGGCTGAAGCCGTGTGTTAGGGGTTTCTTGGTCCTAGGCAGATTTGGTATCACACTGCTGGTGTACTGCCATTCCAACATTGATGTTGCCATGCTGAGAGGCATTACTTGAGTTGTGCTATAAGTGCGTGGTGTAATGCTATGGCTAGGGGTGATCCCTTCGCATGCATTCAAGGCCACAATGCATTATTGATGTTGTGCTGCGCTCATTTTGTATGACTATGTTGGTGGCATGTATGAGATTTGTGTATTTTGTGGTGTGGAATGTTGTGCAATGTGGATGTGGATGGATGTTTGAATTTTCTGGACCTTGATTGTCATCTATGTTATGTAGCTCACACTTGCATGCCCATTCATCTCTGGTACGTTTTGGGCCTACCCAGATGGATGTTGCCGTACCTCTGTATGTGCATTTGTCCAACGGACAACAAGCTACACCCAATCGCAGTATGTATCTCCCCCTCAATCACACTGCCATGTGCTTGCCCTGCTACTCACCAAGTAGCGACGAATGTTGTCCGGCTTGTCGCTCCATGTAGCGTGGGATAGTTGAGTTCCGCAGGACCATGGAATCATGGGTTGATCCAGGAAATCTGGCACAGCAATGAGTGATTATCTTGTTGGTGTCACATACCATTTGGACATTGATGGAGTGGAATTGCTTCCTGTTTCGGTACACTACTTCATTGTGATGTGGGACCACCAATTCCACATGGGTACAGTTGATTGCCCCGATGCACCTTGGGATGCCTGCCAGTGCATAGAAGCCAACTTTGGTGTTTGCAATCTCCTGGGCAGTCCAGGAACAATATGTGTTCAGGTGCATGCTTCAGGAGGGGATCGAGTACCTGGGTCAGCGTGCGTGAGAATACTGGTTGCGAGATGCCATGCATCTGCCCCACCGTATGCTGGTAAATGCCTGTGGCCAGGAAGTGGAGCACAGTCACCACCTTGAGTAGAGGGAGGGTGGCAGTTTGGATGTCTATGAGGCTCACAATGTCGTTGTGTATCATGTCTACAATGCTGGTGATGGTATCCCGGTCCATACGGTACAGGGTGTGTCTCTGCTCCGGGTTTAGGTTAAATGGACTGGCTCTGATCCTGGGGATTGGTGGGTGCCTCTGTGGTATGATTAGGTGCCGTCGTGGTGCTTGCTGTGCCTGTCTTGCCCTCCTCCTCCTCCTGCGTCTCCTCTGTGCTGCCTGCTGCTGCTGCACTGCGATCATGTCCTCCAGCCCATGTAATGCTGCTAGTATTGGAACCATCTTGGTGTGGGAAGGGGTGTGGTGTGTTCCTTTTGTGCTGCCTGAGTCTCCATTGCCTCCACCTGTGCTGATTGTGTCCACCTGTGGCAGGTGGGAACACTGCTCAGTTATCTTAACGGGTGGTTCGCGATGGCGGTATTAGCGCCATGGCGGTAAGGGGTTTTGGGTGCTTTTCCATGCCGCTATTGCCATGTCTGCCTGGCTTGTGATGATGTGCTAATAGCGGCATGGCGTAAATTACGGACTCGAGGGTCGCGCGCCCGCGGACTGGCCGCTATTAGTGGCACCGTACTTAGCAGTGCCGCAAATAGCGGTGAGCCAGGTCGTAATTTGGATGGGGATTTAACGTTACCGGTATTCCATTACCGGTAACATTAAATCCCTACCGCATACCGTGTAATGAGGCCCAAAGTGTTCTATACGGGCCATCTCAAAATTACCATCTTTCGGCCACTGCAAATCTACTACATGTCTGGTCTGCCGATGCCAAATTTCATTAAACATTATTGCTCCTATTCCATATTTCACATACATCTCAAACGCTGGTGTCCCTATGGGTGGCACAACCTGGCCAGTTTCCAAAGATTGTCTACCGCAGTGGAAAAATCCCACTAGACAGGAAGACAATTTTCCTTTCCCTGGGTGTTTGATCTTGCAAGAGAAACTCTCAACCAATATCAGGGCTGTTAAGAATTGGGGCACGACTTACCTGATCAATCAGCTCATCTCTCAAGATGCAATTCGTCCAAATACAGATGCAACCAAGAATCATTGTGACTGCGTATCTGGCTCAATCTGCCTCGTTTCGGGACCCTCGCCTCAATGCTCTCTTGCCGCTGCTCGTCGATCAGGGATCGGTTGTGTACAGATCTGCAAAGGAGTCTCTCATCACTTTCACTGGGGCGCCCGAACACTTTCTGATCCCGGCTCGATGGCCTTATCCTCGATTCATTTTCGCCTTCTTAAAATTCAACCTACACGATGGAGCAAATGGGGGAAGGTCTCTATTCGGGTGCCATTTTTTGCTAAGCCCTGAAGACCCTTACATATGGAAACAAGGCACAAGGCACCAAGTGATACGACAGACACGAGGTTCGATTTCCAAGTAGTACGGTTTATTGCAAAGCAAATATTCTCAATCGGCCTACTGGGTCTAACGTCTCCCAACGTGTGTCACCCAGACCTTGTGAGACGCAAGAGAGCTAACATTCTCAACAGTATCATATACATAAAAAGACAATCGTACAATCTCTTTGTGACACATCAAAACCGCCCATAATGTATCTTCTTGAGCTAGGGTTCGGTAATTGACAATTATGACAAATATGACACATTATGACACGTTTCTTACTCAATCTATATTACTCGTTTTAGCAACAGTTGCAATTTGCAGTAAGTAGACATAGTTCTTTGTTATGAAGAACACAAGGCACTTGTTCAGTGAGGATGCTGTCTTCGTAGGAGAGACACATTCCAAAGTGTGTTATCTACTGGTTTCTATCCGTGAACTCGGGGTCAGCCCGATCTAAGGAGAGCCCCGAAGGTGGGGCCTCTAGGAAAGTATAATTCATGCTTTAACAGCCTGTTACTACAGTTTCAGCGAGACCGGCCGGCACCTGGCCACTGATTAAATGCCTCTCTGCTCGCCTTCAAGGACTTGTGAGGGAGGAAAACAATGTATTTCTGTACTGCTTGGCATTTCTGTCTGCGCCAGTCTCTCAACATGTAAACTGTGGCCTTGCTCTGTGCATGAGCTTTATGAAATAAAATACATTTTGCAAAGCGTTGAACAGAAAGGCAATGAAAGAAAATAGCGGATCTTGCACAAAATGGACGCTCCATGGTTATGCTGACGATTCTCTATTGGCGATGTAGGTTATATGATGCGATTGGTTTTTCGGCCAACATGATATACCTTCTATGCTTTGGTAGGGTAGTTTCTAAACTCACAGAAGGATACAAACAGACTTGTTCTCAGTATTATCCTATGGAGGAAAGGGGGAGGCAAATGCTTCATGTTTACTTACCGCCCTGACTACAATTTTCCAACAGGACTGGATGGGCCAACTGGGGGTCACTGGAGGTTTTCCCAGCATTGGTTCCGGTGAGAGTTGGCCAAGAGCTGCGGCTGCAAGGATTCTTCTGGTTGGGTCCAGGAGCAGAGTGCAACCCTTGGAGATGGAGGAATACAGAAGGCACCAATGCAGACCTCTTCAGGACACTTGGTGGAGAGGATATATTTTCCTGCCACTACCTGTATTATATCATATGTGGAAAGAATTTAGAGACACAAAGACTGCCTCTAAATTAAGTGAAGAGAGACCGAAAAAGGCATCACTTTATTCAACATGTATGTTTCTCACCAATTTATCACAACCAACGTGCACATATGAGATGCAGGTGGTTATCTGTTCCCTTGAGAGATAGCAAACTATAGATAGTACAACATTTCCCACACATATACTTTTGATCTGGTCCAGTGACTGGGTTTTAACCAACTTTAAATCTGACAACTAGAAATGAAGAAGGCGCCAGTTCAAAGTGGCATTAATGAATAAATGGTGCCCCTGATGCACTGAAACAATGTACATTACCGGAATATACAAACAATACATGCTGTTAAAACGCAGAGCAGCATTGCATTTCATCAAAAGTCACACCGTTCCCTATCCTTTTCCAGCATTGGATCTTTCATGGATTCACATGCTTTGAATATTCCCCGTCGTCAGGCTGGGAACCTCTGTCTTTTTTAAAATAGCGTTTTCCCTTGGAAAACTTCGACACTTTAGTGTCCTATCGACGTCCTTTTGGGGCGCATAGGTACCACCCAGTCAGACGTAGGGTATAAATAGACCCGCCCACACGGCTTCTCTTCAGATTTCAACTGTCTCCAAAGTGTCGGGATCACCTTGTGCTTTCTACACATTCGTGTGTTGTGGTCAATTTTTTTTCCCAATGTTGGGAAAAGTGCTATTTTGGCCCTGCGCTACTTGCGGAATGAAAAAGGTATATGAAGGGGACGGGCACATGGACTGCCTCTATTGTCTCTACCCTCACCACTCCGCCAATGCCTGTGACATCTGCAAGGGTTTCTCACAGAAAACATTGAAAGACCGCAATCGGCGGTTGATATCGTGGCTGAAGGATGGGGCCTACCTTCCATCGGAGGTAGGATTGGTGCGCAGCCTAGCATCGGAGAGCCCTGATCCTGCAGTTCCTCGCCGGTCGGTGTCAGCAGAACCGCCGGAAAAGAAGTCACGGCCTATGGAAAAGAGTGACCGCCCTTTTCGGGAAAACACCTGACGAAAAGGGCTCATTCATCGTCTAAACATGGTCAGTCTGACCAGTCCAGAAGGCCTGAGACATGTTCTTCTTCTTCAAAAAAGGACAAAAGGACTCTTCAAAACGCTCCTCCTCAGGAGACCATCATAGGTCTTCCTCGAGTAGAGAATCTTCGAAGCACCTATCCATAGAGTCAAAAAAGGTGGGATCACCTGAAAAATCACAGCTGCCAGCGCCGTCGGCGGGAGTCCCGTCGTCGACGGCTTCACTGCCGGCTACAGTGTCTGTCTCCACAACTGCGATTGACGAGGGCCCAAGGTTTCATCATCGACGGTCGACGTGCTACCAGTGAATGGAGCTTGGCAGCCTTCGGCGTATGCCGCCCTTCTGCCGGACACCTTATTACAGCAGCAGTCCGCCCTTTCAGTGTCGTCGATGGAGGGGGAATGAGAGCCTGTGGTAAACCCAACAAGCTCCGGCTTACAGGCCGTTGGCCCTTCGGCGACAGCGGGAGTACAGAATGTTTCACCTGTGTCTCCTCTGCTGAACCCGCAGTCAGTGCTGTCTCTCCAGGTCTTACCGACACTGCAGTCCCTATTAAGTCAGCTGGATTTGAGATTGTCTCCCGTGGGTATGCCCCCGGTAACACCAATCGTCGACGCGGCAGGTGCCCCTTCGTGTGCAACGTCCACGGCTGAGTTGCCGGCTTTCCGGCCGATGTGCACAGAGCCTCCTCGTTCCCACCCAGAGGAGGGTGAGCTGCCGGACTTTGATTCCGACCAAGGTCCCAAGGACTCCATCTCTGACATCTTGTCGTCGCCATCAAGAGACCCGACATGGGAGTCTGATGTGGAAATAGAGGCTCCTAGGAGTCCGGCGCAACCGTCGCCCCGCATGACATTGGGGCATTTCATGCTACAATGGCAAAAGCCTGTGTCGAGTTTGGTCTGACCCCAGAGGAAGAACGAAAAGAATGCTTCCTATTTGACCACATGGGAAAGAGAAGGAAGGCGGTTTTCTCTGTTCCAATCCTGGACCATGTCTGGGAAGAAGGCCTACGCACCGTGCGCCACCCATTTTCAGAGCCTGCAGTTAAAGGCAGGATAGAGAAAAAATATAAGGCCCTGGACTCTACCCCAAAGTGTTTGGTTGCACAACCCACCCCTGAATCAGTGGTGTCACCGGTGGCTAGCAGGAAAGCCAGAGCACAGCACAAATGCACTACACCTCCTGACAGCGACGCTAGAAGACAAGATGCCTTCGGAAAAAAGGTTTTAGCAGTGGAGGCGACGACAGTTAAGGCCGCCAACTTGTTGACGATTATGGCGCGCTACAACCGTGAAATGTGGCATCGGCTAGCACCTCTGTTAGAACATCTACCCGAGGAACACCGAAAGGCGGCCATTTTGCTGGTGCGTGAGGGTGAGGAGGCGTCAAATCATTTGGCAGAATTTGGTTTCAAGAAGATAAATAATGGGGTGGTACTAAGGAGGCAGGCCTGGCTAAAGTGCACAGACTTTAGTCCAGAGGTTCATTACAAAGTACTGGGCATGCCCTGTGAAGGGGAACAACTGTTTTGGGAAAAAATAGATGAAGACCTCAAGGGCATGAAAGAGGACTCCGATACGGCGAGGTCATTGGGAGCTTTGCAAAGCGGCCGGTCATTTCATCCCTTTCGCCCCTTCCGTGGAGCTTCGGGAAACACCCGATTTGCTGCCTCCAATGACTGGAATTACAATCGGTCTCGATACTCCTCACAAGGACATAGACGGGCAGTACAGTCTACACGAAGAAGCCGTGATTTTCAGGCATCCAGAAGGAAAGTAGGACAGCCCTCTTCTGCCAAGAGTAAACAAACAAAATCACAGCAATAACGGTCTTCGAGGAAATGTGCTGGGGGGCAGTGTAGCCCTACACATCGACGAATGGGACAAAATTACATCAGACCGTTGGGTATTGGACACAGTGCGGTTGTGCCACTCTCTGGAATTCAAGGACCCACCTGTTCCCATTCCTCCCGTGTATTCTGTGCAACCTCATCTTCACATCTTACAGCAGGAGGTTGTGATTATGCTACAGAAAAGGGCTATAAAATTGGTTCCAGTGGCCGAGAGAGTTCAGGGAGTTTACTCCCATTACTTTGTGGTCAAGAAATCCAACGGCATGTGGCGACCGATTCTGGACCTTCGGGCGCTGAACAAGACTCTGCTACGCCTGAAGTTCAAGATGCTCACACATCAGGAAGTCATTAGGTCGGTACAGCCGGGGGAATTTCTGGCATTGTTGGATTTGAAGGACGCATACTTCCACATACCTATGCATCGAAGACACCGAAAATTCCTGCGATTTGTGGTGGGTCAAAATCATTATCAATTCGGAGTGCTCCCGTTCGGTCTAAAATCGTCCCCCAGGACATTTACGAAATGTGTGGCACCGGTGGCAGCGGGGCTCCGTCGAGAAGGTCATTGCGCCTACCCTTACCTGGATGACTGGCTGATACACAGCTCATCTCCAGCGGCGACGCAGGCAAGTCTCAATGTTACCATGCGGCTGTTACAACGACTAGGCTTCGCCGTCAACTTTGAAAAGTCATATCTATCTCCCTCTAGGAGCTTGGTATTTTTGGGCGCAGAATTCCAAACTCAGTCAGGCCTGGTGAAGCCTTCCGTGGAGAGAATTCGGAAACTCAAGCAGAAGGCGGCAGAGTGGAGAGTCGGAACGAGAGTGTTGGTCAGAAAATACATGTCGTTGTTGGGAGCCATGGCGTCATATATTCCGTTGGTGAAGGACTTTCGTCTATTCATGAGGCCAGTGCAAGAGTTTCTGGTGGACCGGTGGGCTCAAAGTCGCGGGTTATGGTCCGAAAAGGTGGTGGTCAACGGAGACTTACAGGAAGCTCTTCGATGGTGGCAGCTCTCGGACAATCTTTCTCAAGGAGTGCTGTTGCTGGAGCCGGAATTTCAAGCTACAATTGTGATGGATGCCTCTCAGACATGGTGGGGAGCGCATCTGGGGACCTTCCAGGTTCAAGGTCTGTGATCTCCAGTGAATCGAGTCTTCACATCAATGTGCTGGAACTGAGAGCGGTTCATTGGGCTCTAAAATCGTTTTTGCCACGCATACGCGGCTCTGTGGTGAGAGTGTTGACGGACAATACAACCACAATGTTTTATCTCAGGAGGCAGGGGGGCACCCATTCCAGGGTACTCTCTCGAGAGGCTCGAGAGGCTCAGGAACTATGGTATTGAGCCCTTGAACAAAACATCAATATTGTGGCGTTTCATCTGCCGGGGGTGATGAACGTGCAGGCGGATTCTCTCAGCAGAGAAATGAACCAACTCCACGAGTGGCAGTTGAAGGAACAGCAGGTGTCGAGCATTTTCCAGAAATGGGGTTGTCCTTCATTGGATCTTTTCGCCACTGGAGAGAACAGAAAGTGCAAGGTGTTTGCCAGTTCGCTGGGGGATGCGTTCTCGTTCCCGTGGACGGGCAGGTTCGCGTACGCATTCCCTCCATTTCCACTCATTCGGCTTACCCTCCAGTGGATGTAGAAATACCCATGCCATGTCATTCTGGTGGCCCAGTACTGGGCCAGGCAGCCGTGGTTCTCAGACCTACTCCATCTATCTGTAGCAGAACCAGTGTGGTTACAAGTGACGCCAGACCTTCTGTTTCAAGACAAGGGTGCAGTTTGGCACCACGATCCGGGCTCTCTCAGCCTGACGGTGTGGCTCCTGACTTCCCCGAATTTGGCCTACTGAACATTCCTACTGACTGTCGCTGCATTTTGGAGGCGGCTAGAGCTCCGTCCACGAATATTTCCTATGCATGCAAATGGAAAAGATTTTGTGTGTGGTGTAAGGGTCAGCCTGGGATGGACCCTTTAAGCATTTCATCGGAGCAAATTCTGTCCTACTTGTTGCACTTGGCAAAGAAAGGTTTGGCATTCTCCTCCATAAAAGTACACCTGGCGGCCATTTCTAGATTCACTCAGAAGAGGCATGCTACCCCTCTGTTCAGTGATCATCTGGTCAAACATTTTCTAAGAGGATTGGTTCAGACTTTTCCTCCAGCCAAGAAATTCCCTACTAGTTGGAGCCTCAATCTGGTGCTGTAGTTTCTGACGAAAGCCCAATTTTAACATATGTCGTTGTCGCCAGTTCTTGTCATGGAAAGTGGCATTTTTAGTGGCCATTACTTTGGCATGAAGAATATCGGAGTTGCAAGCCCTAGTGATTGATCCTCCGTACTTACGTTTCTTCAAGGACAAGGTGGTGTTGGCTACTAACCCGCATTTTATTCCAAAGGTGCCAACTACTTTTCATAAACTCTCTTCCATTGTGCTGCCATCATTCTTCGCTTTGGCTTCCTCATCGGCAGAAAAGGTGCTGCATACGCTGGATGTAAAAAGAGCATTGACATTTTATCTGAGTCATACTCAGGAGTTCAGACGTTCAAGACAACTGTTTGTGGCTTATGGACACTCAGTCAAGGGAAGAGCAATCTCCAAAGAAGGACTAACTCGCTGGGTCTCTTCGGCTATTTCCTTCTGTCACTCTAAGGCAGGAAAGCCTTTGGAGATGCGCCTGAAAGCGTCGTCAGCAGCGTTATGGTCGGCGATTCCGCAGGTGGACATTTGGTCGGTGCCGCATACATTTACTCAGCATTATTGCCTGGAACAGCACCATGGTGCAGATGTACAGATGGGACGTGCAGTCCTGCGACACCTGTTTCAGTAAGCTAAGCCCCTCAGCCTTGGGGTATCTGTTTCAATGTTTCCACTGCTAATGTCTTCTTTGCTGTTCTTATGTGTTGCGTTCCTGATGTATTGGTTTGCATTACACGCCACCATGCTTGATGACTACTGCTATGTAATCTATTCAAAGCATATGAATCCATGAAATATCCAATGCTGCAGAAGGGAGTAGTTTCTTACCTGTAACTCCATTTCTCCAGCGTTGGTATCTTTCATGGATTCAGATGTGCCCGCCGGCCTCCCCTACATGCAAACCTAGTTGGTGCCTCTACTTTGGAGGTTAAAATCTGAAGAGAAGCTGCGGGGGCGGGTATTTTTATACCCTACGTCCTATTGGGTGGTACCTAAGCGCCCCAAAAGGACGTTGATAGGACACTAAAGTATCGAAGTTTTCCAAGGGAAAATGCTATTTTAAAAAAGACTGAGGTTCCCAGCCTGACGACGGGGAATATTCAAAGCATGTGGATCCATGAAAGATACCAACGCTGGAGAAATGGAGTTACAGGTAAGAAACTACTCCCATCATGGAACTGTATATTTGAAAATGTGACAAGGCCCAAGGTGCCAGAAACGTTCCTATGTAGACAGTGTATTTTGTTTTCCAACAGCAATGGACACCTTGGGTTATTCTTTCAATAATACATATTTAAAAGATAACAGTGGTTTTTGTATATATGTATTTCAGGGCCTATTGTGATTTGTACATGCACAAGTTTAAAATAGGCATACATTACTGTTTAAATGTACAAGAAATCAATGGTATTTAATGTGGGCTTTGGCAATGCTGGTTATCTCTCCAGTGAACATCTGTGACAAGTTAATTGGCTCTCTTTTAGCCCTGCATACATGATCAACTAGGGGGAGGGCTAAGGGTCCCAGGAGAGTTGCCAAGACCATATGGAGTAGATAGTTGTTTTTTTCTTTATTATGAAAACACATAAAGTTTCACAGAGAAAGGGCCTCCTGGCCAATCCCTCAAAGTGAATGAGATGCCCCCACCCACCTGGGCTTGTTTTATGTAAATAAATTAGAAAATACATTTAATTGCATAAAACCTTCTTATAAAAAAATGTCCTCTCCTGAGATAAAATCTAAATTGAAGTCACTAGCCATGGGAATGCAGGCTTTCAACAAAGCTCAATGTGCATAGAGTGTCACCTATTTACAGCAAGTTATGCAATAAAGTCCACAAGATGGCCAGCTTAATGGATAAATGAACAAAGAAAGCTGAATTGTTTACAAATCAATCATTGAATGAAGGCATTATAAAGAACTGCTCACAAGATATCATGGCTAAAGTTCAAATATAGGGTATTTTCTTTTAATTCTACCATTATTTGCTGCAATAGAACAATGAGTATGCACATTTAACAGAGTGATATTATCTAGAGACACATGTTTATCATGACCTTGACATTCAGCACTCATCCATTCAGCTATCCTCCCTATGATAAAAGAGTATTTATCATAGGGAGGATAGCTCAGGGCAAACGTGCTCGCCTTGGATACAAGATAGCATGGAGCACCGCAGGTTTGATCCCCGGGTCTGCGCTTAGAAACCTCTGGGTATTAAGTGCATTATAAATAACCTATAATATATGTGCCCAAATCCAAATTGCCTACATTTTTAAAATAATGAATAGAATTATGAATATTAAGAACTTGCTGAAAAATTATTGTACATATGTATGTCACATTTCATTCCATCCATCTGGGCCAGTGGATTCCAGAAATCTATATTTATCAATGTACCACAATGTTATAAGAATATTCAAAATGAAAACATATTTGTATTCAAAAGTATGAGAGCAGACAGCCCCGACCTTTTTTCATGTATAGAAAATACAATTAACCTATGAAGATTGGGGGTACATTGTCTCGGATTGTTGCACTTATATGCACTTCAATAGAAAGATTTGACCAATCAAAAAGTGTGAAATCACCATAACAAAGCATGGGAATATCACCCAGGATAAAAAGGGAAACACACAGGGAAGAGAGAGAAGTATAACACCTGTACGAATGGATGAGTGCTGATCTTGGGTCATATTTGGAGATGTAAAAAACGTGCCCAATAGGGAGCCTGAACTGGATTAACTTTAGGAAGACCTTCTTTCCCAAACAGCGAGAATGGGATCCGGAGTGGCCAGCTGAGTGTTAATTCACTGAGAGCATGTGATGGTCTCTGCTGGCTGTCAGCTTTAAATAATTATTCAATATTGAGTTTCAGTGTTTTTCCACTGAATTTAAAGACAAGAAGATTTTATTGAACAAGAATCAATAGATTGCTTCAACATTGTGTGCAGTGTAAAACTAATAGCATATCTGTGCTACTAAAACACAGCCCTTGTAAATTAAATCCTATCAAATTGTACCCAGAGTGTTTTTTCAGGTATAGTCAACCACTTAAGCATTGATTCCAATGTCAATGTTTCATAGCCGAAAAGCAAATTGCTTGATAAACTGCAACCTGTGAAGGCCATAGAGACTTAAAAAGAGAGACTGTATGATAAAGGGCGGTTAGTTGTGTCAGTTCCATCCCATACAAAATGATGTCAATGTAAATAACATTCTCTATTTTATCTTGACATTTCAGAATAGTGCAAGGGCTTTGTAAAAGGCGGGACCCAATATGCAGAGTGGAGTTGAAGGGGTATTCTTCCTTGTATTAGACAATAATAAAACCGTTTTTCTATGTTGGTTGAGTGAACCAATAACCCAAACCAACAGAATTAGATGCAACCCATCATAGCCTGCAATTAAATTGCATGCACAGATTAGAAACCCTCAGCAGCATTTTTAGAAGGGGAGGGAATACATTTCTGTTGAATGATAAGTCTTGATATTCATGTAACCTTTCTCTGGAACCATTACTTGTGGTTGATACTGGAGAAAATAAAGGGGGTAATTCATAGAATTTAGCGCACAAGTGGCGCACGCGGCTGGCCCACAGTGTGCGCGTGCGAATCCCTGCGCCAGCCGCGTGCGCTAATATCCATTTCCGCGCACAGCGTATTCATGGATTCCAGCTACCAAAACCAGCCATGGTGCACAGTGGCGCAGTGACCCTGCAGCAGCGCCAGTTATGCCCCCAAGAACGCCTCTCGCGCAGGGAAAAGCCATCAAAATCCCCAATCCAGCGCAAAGGGCTGCGCCAACCCTGTACCAGCACGGCAAGCGGGCTACGTGTATCACTGGTGTGCGCGGGAAGTACCTCACGTCATTTCAGCTGGGTACGTGTATTTCAGGGGTGCGCTGGAAGTTCCACACGCGATTCCATAAGGGTACGTGTACATCAGGGGTGCGCGGGAAGTTTCACACGTGAATTCAGCAGGTACGTGTATATCAGGGGTGCGCGGGAAGTTCCACACGCAAAGGTCCTGGGTACGTGTATTTCAGGGTGCGGGGGAGGTTTCACACGCAATATCAGCAGGGTACGTGTATATCAGGGGTGCGCGGGAAGTTCCACACGCGAATGTCCTGGGTACGTGTATTTTGGGGTGCGCGGGAAGATTCACACGCGATATCAGCAGGGTACGTGTATATCAGGGGTGCGCGGGAAGTTCCACACGCTAATGTCCTGGGTACGTGTATTTCGGGGTGCGCGGGAAGTTTCACACGTGATATCAGCAGGGTACGTGTATTCCAGGGGTGCGCTAGAAGTTCCACACGCGAATGTCCTGGCTATGTGTATCTTGGGATGCACGGAAAGTTTCACATGCGATATCAGCAGGGTACGTGTATTCCAGGGGTGCGCTGGAAGTTCCACATGCGAATGTCCTGGCTACGTGTATCTTGGGGTGCGCGGGAGGTTAAACACGCAATATCATCAGGGTACGTGTATTTCAGGGGTGCGCTGGAAGGTCCACACGCGAATGTCCTGGGTACGTGTATCTTGGGGTGCGCGGGAAGTTTCACACGCGAAATCAGCAGGGTACGTGTATTTCAGGGGTGCGCTGGAAGTTCCAACACGCAAATGTTCTGGGTACGTGTATCTTGGGGTGCACAGGAAGTTTCACATGCGACATCAGCAGAGTACGTGTATTTCAGGGGTTCCGTGGAGTACTACACGTGAATTGGCCGTGTGGGTCCTCCCAGGTGTTCGTTCCACAACCTCCACGGCCCCTGCAGGCAGCCCACACCACGGGGGACTAGCCTGCACCTCACTCGTCCCCCTGCACCCCCACCCCTCAGCACTGTGGGGCACCTGCCAGCAGGCCCCCACTCATGTCCAACTCATGTCTCCCATCACCCCCACCTCCCAGCACTGTGGTGCACCCTCCACCAGGCCCCAACTCATATTCCCCTGCACCCCCACCCCCCAGCACTGTGGTGCACTCACTGTTAGGGAGAATTCTCTGTTTAGGCTGAATTTCCTAACCTAGTGAGTCCCCCAGCAGCTTTGCTGGATTTCGGGAGTTTGTTTTTTCCATCCTGCCAAGAGTGAGACTCTTTTCTCCCACTCTTGGACATGTATGTGTGTGTAATTCCTTTGAAATGTCAATGTGTTCGATGGGCTATGGGGTCTTTTACTCCATAGGGTCTCATATGTTTTTCTATGTGTGTTACACCGCACCCTACGTGCCGTAACACTGGGGCGTCCTAGCGGACCTCCACCATAGACTCCATACCCGGGGACTGACTACTGTCTCCCCGGGCATGTAAAGTCACCATTGGCTTTACTAGACCTAAATTTACTAACAGGACTAGTACAAACCATCTTATTGTGGACGTACTAGTAGGGGTAATTCGATTACTCCTGGACCTGTTACTCGAGGGGGCACTGTCACGTCCCCCCTCGTCGAGTTTTGGCTGGTGGCAGTGGAAACTACTTGTTATGTTCAACCCCGGACATAACCCTATGGGATTCATCCCATTGTTGGAGATTGATACTTTTTCTCGTTAATCTCTAACGTACCACCGATCTACTTATCTTAAATAAGTTTATCGGATGGTATTTTCTGCCAGAACTCAGTTTGTAAAATGGCGTCTGTGTTCGTCTCTGTGACTCCTAAACCAAAGGTCGAGCCCTTTTTTTCCACTTTTGGCGGGCTCTGTACAGAGACCCTCCAAAGTGGTGCCATTCTGTCTGGGTTACCAGAGGGGTGTGGGAGGGGGTTTAGGCACCCTGGACCAAGTTGCCTTGCCAACTCTGGTCGCACTCTGGAGTGATTGGCCCAAGTGGTGAGCCTTCCCGCTCACCACTTAGCATGTGTTGATTGACAGCTAGGCTGAATGAATGGGGGTTTTCTGCATAAAAGAAGAAGGGCTTTTGGGACTGCATCTTCAGAAGTCGCCACAGGACCTAAGAATCCGACGAGGGTAACGCTGAGCCGACCTGCACGACGACACCTCCAGTGGAGCCCTGCGGAACCGACTCACCACTTCCTGACGACAGAGGAGATCTCCCTGCCGGAGAGTCTCTTCCCCTGGCTGGTGGAAACAACCAGCCCCCTTTGCTTTTTATTCGCCTCAGGACGCAGTGGTCGAAATTGCCCGTGCAGAGCACCCCGGCAACGGGATAGCCACTACCCCTTTATCGCGACCAAAAGGTGGTGCCTTGTGACGGAGCACTCCGCGGCTGGTCTCTTCCCTGGTGGTGCACCGGACTTCCTTTTTCTTCGACGACGAGAACCTCTCTACTCTTGGCAAAGACCCGACGTGCATCCACCACCAGGAACATCTGCCCCCACCGGAGCTGCCCTCCACAATAAGGTACTGTGTCCGCCTGGCTTCCCTTTCGATCGGATTGAGCGAGGTGTCTTAATCCTCTCCTTTCCGTTGGGTCGCCTCCAAGCTTTTCTCATTTATCGTTCTGAACTGGTTCAACCTGCCGATAACAATTTGGTACTAAGACTTGAATGCATCTCCACTAGAGACTTTTTGGGACATCGCGCCTTGCCTCCCTCCGAGTGGGCCTGGCCCCTGAACTTCATGATCTATTGTGATTCTTGCCTTCCTGCCTTGCATTTTTATTCACGAAGGATTGAACTGTGTTGATTTCATGACCTGCCTATCTTTTTCTCTCCAATCCTAATTAATGTTGGAGTGTCATCTAGGTTGAGGTATACACCTCTGTCTGAAAATAAGTGATACCGGTAGAACCTAGAGTTGTCGAAATATTGCTAGGGGGATTGATCGTTTTCTACTCCGTAGAGTAATTGTGGTTGATTTGTTTGCCGTGATTTGCCTTAGTGTTTTTCATAGATGTTCTGTTATAAATAAATACCTTAATATCTTTACACTAAGCCTCGTTGCGTGTTTGCTTGTCTTGCTGTGAAGAATTGCCCTATTTTGTATACTCCACATACTGCTCAACTTTTCTTGAGACAAGTCTGACTGCTCAGCCACAGCTACCACGTGAATCTGTGTGGTGCAGACTGCTACCAAGTGGGTTCACCGCCAACGCCTGTAGTCCTAAATCTTTTGCAGTGGTCCCAGAGGGAACTGCACAGGTTTCCGCCTAACACTGGTGTACAGCGGTGGGATTTGTATCGAGTATACAGTTTACAGTGCTTTTCGACACTGTAGGATAACTAACCACAAAACTTTGCACAAAAAGCAACTTTCAAAAAACATGTCTATGATGGAAACTTACAGCCAAGAGTCCTTGTCAGGTGAAAATACTGAGAGTCTGCGAGCTCTCTGTAGGCAAGAGAATCTTTCTGTAAGAGGCAAGAAGTTAGAACTAATCGAGAGATTGCTGGCGAACCAAAGTCTGGGTACTGGTTCCGAGGAACCAATCTCTCCAGCGACTGTAGATAACAGTGATGGTGTTGATCTGAATCGTAATTCTGATGATAGCGATGAAGAGGCTGACGAGGATGGAGAGGCTAACGAAACTGTCTCCCCTGCTCCTCTACCCGCCTTACCAGCTGTGCCTACGGGGCCCATACCAGGTCCCACAAGTAACCCTGCTTATTTTGAACTTGAAAAAATGAAGCTCGAACTAGAATACAAACGGTTCTTGGCTAAATCTGAACGAAACCAAGAGCTCGAGTTCAGACGGATGAATGCCCAGGCTGAGCAGAAGCAAGCTGAGTTAAGACTCAGGGAAATAGAACTTAATCACGAGTTAGAGATGAAAAAGTTGTCTATGGAAAATGCTTCTCTCTCCTCTGGTTCCTCTAGGAGCTTCAGTCCCAAAAGACCCCGGATGCCGAAGGAATTAGTGGGTATGTATGAACCAAGATTGGATGTGTTTGATTGGTTGAAACTGTTTGAATACAATCATGGGCTCCAGGACATCACTGGGAATGCTTTACTTCCCTGGTTGTTCTCTAGGCTCCCTCCTGTTACAACTGATGTGGTAATGGAGTTGGGGGAGGCGGATAAGACGGATTACGAAAATGTGAAACTAGCTTTAATAGCTAGATCCGGGAAGACCCCTTCCCAGTATTTTAAGAGGTTTAGAACCCTCAAAAAGCATGGTGGTACCCCTTGGGCTACCTGGGTGAGTGAAGGGTTGAAAAACTTAGAGGGATGGATTAAGGGTTACAAAGTGAACACTTATGAGGGTATGAGGAATCTTTTTATGTTGGAGTCTATTTATGATGCCTGTTCTCCTGAGCTCAGGCAGCACTTGGCTGATTCGAAGGAATTGGATTCCCGGGCACTAGCTAAGGCTGCTGACTTGTGGGTTGCCAACAGGGCTACTCATAAGGATTCTGGGGCAACTCAGAAAAAGGATGAGGGAAAACAGCCTAAAAAAGACTCAAAAGAGAATTCTAATAACTCACATTCCAAAGAGGGCCCCAAACAAAACCAGAAGGGTAAGCCACCGGGAAAACCACAGCAGAATAGTGTGTCTTCTGATGCCAAACCGGAAGGACGTCAGAACAAGCCACCATTCCAGAAAGCATTTGGTAAATGCTTTGTTTGTGGCTCGACTGACCACGTGAAAGGAGATCCCAGATGTAAGGGTAAACCTTCAGGGGTCCAGCTTGTCTCCTTAGCCTTCGCTCCAGAGGAGGAAGTCCAAATGGCAAGTGGAAACTTTCTACTGCTGGCTGACGATCCCATTGGAGTCTCAGCCAGCGTTTCTTTAGTATCTCTGGGGTTGTGGGAACAACAGAATTTAGATGTCTATAATTCTATCCCCGATAATACTAAAGAGTATTATAAGGACAGTGTCCATGTGAATGGTCAGGAGACTCCTGCCATTAGGGACACTGGGGCCAGCATAACTGTGGTGGATAAATTGTTTTTTCAGGACGAGGATGTGGCTAAGGCAACCAAACGCCTCACCAAGTTAGCTGGAGGGCCTGTGCAGATGCTTCCCCAATTACCAGTTCTCATCCAGTGTAATGACATGACTGTGAAGATACCTGTCAGCATACAGAGTGAGGTACCAGGACGCGTACTGTTGGGTAACGATTTAAAAACTCTCGGAGTTGTATCGCATACTCCCAGACCTCCTAGTAAACGGTTACAGGAGCTAACCAGACCTGAAAGAGAGAGGACCATGCGCGGTACTCTCGGGGAGATGATGAAGGAAGAAATCACTCCTGCTCCACTGCAATTGTCGGCCGCTGTCTCCAAGACATCAGAAGCAAAAGGGAAACCTAAGGCTTCTATCCCGAAACCAGCAGCCAGCATTCCAGTGCAGCCAACACAGACTTCCCCCCGGTTGTCCAAAGTTACACCCGTAACTCCACCTCCAGCCGAGGCTGAGAGGGAGGTACGACCCTGTGTGGTAGAATTAGACTCTGAGGAAGAGCTAATGGAAGGCCAGGAACTCATTGGAGATCTGGATCCTGTCGACCATCCTGAGCTGCAGTCTTTACTGGCAGAAGGTGGACCCAGCAGGGCAGACTTCAGTAAGGGACAGAGAGAATGTCCAACTCTGGAAGGTCTTCGCCACCAGGCAGAAGCTCAGGCTGAAGGGCAAGAGCCTGGGAAATACAGGTTGCACTGGGAAGATGGCCTCTTCTACAGTGAACCGACCGAGTCTGCACCTGTAGACTACAAACGACTTGTAGTACCCCAAGAGAACAGACCACAGTTCTTGCAATTAAGCCACGAGATTCCTTTGGCTGGTCACTTGAGTTTCAAGAAGACTAAGGAAAGGCTCTCTCTCTACTTCTATTGGCCGAAGATGGGGGCCGAAGTAGAAAAACACTGCAGGAGCTGCCACACCTGCCAGATCTCTGGTAAGGTTGGCTCCAAGAATGTGGCACCTTTAGTGCCTCTCCCAGTTGTGGGAGTCCCATTTGAGAGAGTAGGGATTGACATCGTTGGTCCCCTTGATCCTCCAGCCTCCTCTGGCAACAGGTTTATCCTTGTTGTAGTAGACCATGCTACTAGGTATCCTGAGGCAATTCCTATGAGGACTGTTACGGCTCCGGCTGTGGCTAAGGCCCTCCTTGGTATTTTTACTAGGGTCGGGTTTCCTAAGGAAGTAATCTCTGACAGGGGGTCAAACTTTATGTCCCACTACATGAAAGCCATGTGGAAAACCTGTGGAGTTACTTACAAGTTCTCAACAGCCTACCACCCACAAACCAATGGGTTGGTAGAACGGTTCAACCGAACCATGAAGGGCATGATAGGTGCTTTAGAGGAACCCCTTAAGCGTAAGTGGGACCTTCTATTGCCATGCCTTCTCTTTGCTTATAGAGAAGTCCCTCAGGAGGGAGTAGGTTACTCTCCCTTCGAACTACTCTATGGTCATCCCGTCAGAGGTCCATTGGCCCTGATTAACTAGGGGTTGGAGAGTGCTCCTTCCCCCAAGCCAGTCAGAGTGACTGACTACGTGATAGGTCTCTAGGAGAATGTCACACATGATGACGGAAGCAAGCGATAACTTGAAAGCTGGACAAGCATTGGTCAAGCACTGGCACGATCAAAAGGCTAACATGGTTGAGTTCGCTCAAGACCAGCTTGTTCTCGTTATGATCCCAACAAGGCAGAGGGCCTTGCAAGATAAGTGGATGGGACCCTTCCGAGTAGTGGGTAAACTCGGAGAGGTTAACTATCTGGTGGACTTGGGCAATCCCAAGGAGGCTCCGACAGTCTTTCACACCAACCGACTTAAAGCGTATGTCTCACGACCTGATGTAGGAGCGTTGCTTCTAGCATCATCCGAGGAAGAAGAAGAGAGTGAAGCTCTTCCGGATCTCCTCAGAGGCTTGCCTTTAGATGAAAAAATTGAAGTAGTGAATCTCTCCTCCAATCTGACACCCGAGCAACAAGAAGAGTGCAAATCTATGTTGAATCAATTTGCCTCTCTGTTCTCGCTTTCACCAGGCTTGACCCCTTGGGGCCAGCACGACATATTCACTGGTGACTGTCTGCCAGTCAAAAGCAGAGGATACTGCATGTCAGAAAACGTACGAACCCACATCAAAGGTGAGGTCAGCAAGATGCTCGATCTCGAGGTAATAGAGCCCTCTACTAGTCCATGGTCTAGCCCAGTTGTGTTAGTACCAAAGGCCGGATCTAAAGAACTTAGATTCTGCGTGGATTATAGAGCTCTTAATGCAGTCACCAAGACTGATGCCCACCCTTTGCCAAGAACAGATGAGTTGGTGGATAAACTTGGCGCCGCCAAGTTCCTCAGCACATTTGACTTGACGTCAGGCTATTGGCAAATAGCCCCGACAGACCATGCCAAGGAGAAAACTGCATTTTCTAACCCCGTTGGCTTATACCAGTTTAAGGTAATGCCTTTCGGATTGAAGAATGCACCTGCTACGTTTCAACGGATGGTAAACCAGGTTCTGATTGGGATGAAGGACTTCTGCTTGGCATACTTGGATGACATCGCAGTGTTCAGCAATTCCTGGGAAGAACATGTAACCCACCTGAGAGATGTTTTGCAGGCTCTTGGACGAGCCAATCTGACCATAAAGGCGAGTAAATGCCAAATTGGACAGAGTAAGGTAGTCTATCTTGGGCATGAGGTAGGCGGTGGAGAAATAAGGCCTTTGCTCAGTAAGATTGAAGCTGTGCAAAATTGGACAACACTGACTACTCAAACCCAGGTGAGAGCCTTCCTAGGCCTCACTGGGTATTACAGGAATTTCATAGAGAACTATGGGACCATAGCTTCTCCACTGAATGTCATCTCCTCGCCCAAATTGCCTAAAAAGGTTAAATGAAACGAGGAGTGCAATCAGGCTTTCTGAAAAAGGCTCTTTGCCAAGCCCCAGTACTCAGAGCTCCTGATTACCGCCAACACTTCATTGTGCAGACAGATGCTTCAAATGTAGGAATAGGTGCCGTACTCAGTCAACTGGATGGGAAAGGTAGGGAGCACCCCGTTTGCTTCATCAGCCGCAAGCTGAAGGATCCTGAAACAAGGTGGGCAACAATCGAAAGAGAGTGCTTTGCTATCGTGCGGGCTCTGAAGAAGTTTAGGCCATACTTGTATGGTTCTACTTTCGTCATTCAGACTGACCACCAACCCTTGAGATGGTTAATGCAAATGAAAGGGTAAAACCCAAAACTATTGAGATGGTCGATCTGCCTGCAAGGGTTTGATTTCACCATTGAGCACAGGTCAGGATGTCACCACCAAAATGCTGATGGTCTCTCTAGGATGTATGTCATCGAATAGAGGTATGAGATTCATCCAGGAGTGGATTAAATCCTCCTGTCCCTTAGTCTGGGGGGGGGCGAGTGTTAGGGAGAATTCTCTGTTTAGGATGAATTTCCTAACCTAGTGAGTCCCCCAGCAGCTTTGCTGGATTTCGGGAGTTTGTTTTTTCCATCCTGCCAAGAGTGAGACTTTTCTCCCACTCTTGGACATGTATGTGTGTGTAATTCCTTTGAAATGTCAATGTGTTCGATGGGCTATGGGGTCTTTTACTCCATAGGGTCTCATATGTTTTTCTATGTGTGTTACACCGCACTCTACGTGCCGTAACACTGGGGCGTCCTAGCGGACCTCCACCATAGACTCCATACCCGGGGACTGACTACTGTCTCCCCGGGCATGTAAAGTCACCATTGGCTTTACTAGACCTAAATTTACTAACAGGACTAGTACAAACCATCTTATTGTGGACTTACTAGTAGGGGTAATTTGATTACTCCTGGACCTGTTACTCGAGGGGGCACTGTCCCGTCCCCCCTCGTTGAGTTTTGGCTGGTGGCAGTGGAAACTACTTGTTATGTTCGACCCCGGACCTAACCCTATGGGATTCATCCCATTGTTGGAGATTGATACTTTTTCTCGTTAATCTCTAACGTACCACCGATCTACTTATCTTAAATAAGTTTATCGGATGGTATTTTCTGCCAGAACTCGGTTTGTAAAATGGCGTCTGTGTTCATCTCTGTGACTCCTAAACCAAAGGTCGAGCCCTTTGTTCCACTTTTGGCAGGCTCTGTACAGAGACCCTCCAAAGTGGTGCCATTCTGTCTGGGTTACCACAGGGGGTGGGAGGGGGTTTAGGCACCCTGGACCGAGTTGCCTTGCCAACTCCGGTCGCACTCTGGAGTGATTGGCCCAAGTGGTGAGCCTTCCCGCTCACCACTTAGCATGTGTTGATTGACAGCTAGGCTGAATGAATGGGGGTTTTCTGCATAAAAGCAGGGCTTTTGGGACTGGATCTTCAGAAGTCGCCACAGGACCTAAGAATCCGACGAGGGTAACGCTGAGACGACCTGCACGACGACACCTCCGGTGGAGCCCTGCGGAACCGACTCACCACTTCCCGACGACAGAGGAGATCTCCCTGCCGGATAGTCTCTTCCCCTGGCTGGTGGGAACAACCAGACCCCTTTGCTTTTTATTCACCTCAGGACGCAGTGGTCGAATTGCCCGTGCAGAGCACCCCGGCAACCGGATAGCCACTACCCCTGTATCGCGACCAAAAGAAAGTGCCTTGTGACGGAGCACTCTGCGGCTGGTCTCTTCCCTGGTGGTGCACCGGACTTCCTTTTTCTTCGAAGTCGAGAACCTCTCTACTCTTGGCAAAGACCCGACGTGCATCAACCACCAGGAACATCTGCCCCCGCCGGAGCTGCCCTCCACAATAAGGTACCGTGTCCGCCTGGCTTCCCTTTCGATCGGATTGAGCGAGGTGTCTTAACCCTCTCCTTTCCGTTGGGTCGCCTCCAAGCTTTTCTCATTTATCGTTCTGAACTGGTTCAACCTGCCGAAAACAATTTGCTACTAAGACTTGAATGCATCTCCACTAGAGACTTTTTGGGAAATCGCGCCTTGCCTCTCTCCGAGTGGGCCTGGCCCCTAAACTTCATGATCTATTGTGATTCTTGCCTTCCTGCCTTGCATTTTTATTCGCGAAGGATTGAACTGTGTTGATTTCATGACCTGCCTATATTTTTCTCTCCCATCCTAATTAATGTTCGAGTGTCATCTAGGTTGAGGTATACACCTCTGTCTGAAAATAAGTGATACCGGTAGAACCTAGAGTTGTCGAAATATTGCTAGGGGGATTGATCATTTTGTACTCCGTAGAGTAATTGTGTTTGATTTGTTTGCCGTGATTTGCCTTAGTGTTTTTCATAGATGTTCTGTTATAAATAAATACCTTAATATCTTTACACTAAGCTTTGTTGCGTGTTTGCTTGTCTTGCTGTGAAGAATTGCCCTATTTTGTATACTCCACATACTGCTCAACTTTTCTTGAGAGAAGTCTGACTGCTCAGCCACAGCTACCATGTGAATCTGTGTGGTGCAGACTGGTACCAAGTGGGTTCACCGCCAACGCCTGTAGTCCTAAATCTTTTGCAATGGTCCCAGAGGGAACTGCACAGGTTTCTGCCTAACATGCACCCTCCACCAGGCCCCAACTCATGTTCCCCTGCATCCCCACCCCCCAACACTGTGGGGCACCCTCCACCAGGCCCCAAGTCATGTTCCCCTGCACCCCCACCCCCCAGCACTGTGGTGCACCCTCCACCAGGCCCCAACTCATGTTCCCCTGCACCCCCACCCCGCAGCACTGTGGTGCACCCTCCACCAGGCCCCAACTCATGTTCCCCTGCACCCCCACCCCCCAGCACTGTGGGGCACCCTCCACCAGGCCCCAACTCATGTTCCCCTGCACCCCCACCCCCCAGCACTGTGGGGCACCTGCCAGCAGGCCCCCACTCATGTCCAACTCATGTCTCCCATCACCCCCATCCCCCAGCACTGTGGTGCACCCTCCACCAGTCCCCAACTCATGTTCCCCTGTACCCCCACCCCCCAGCACTGTGGTGAACCCTCCACCAGGCCCCAACTCATGTTCCCCTGCACCCCCGCCCCCCAGTACTGTGGGGCACCTGCCAGCAGGCCCCCACTCATGTCCAACTCATGTCTCCCATCACCCCTACCCCCAGCACTGTGGTGCACCCTCCACCAGTCCCCAACTCATGTTCCCCTGAACCCCCACCCCCCAGCCCTGTGGTGCACCCTCCACCAGGCCCCAACTCATGTTCCACTGCACCCCCACCCCCAGCACTGTGGTGCACCCTCCACCAGGCCCCAACTCATGTTCCCCTGCACCCCCACCCCCCAGCACTGTGGTGCAGCCTCCACCAGGCCCCAACTCATGTTCCCCTGCACCCCCACCCCCCAGCACTGTGGTGCACCCTCCACCAGGCCCCAACTCATGTTCCCCTGCACCCCCACACCCCAGCACTGTGGGGCACCCTCCACCAGGCCCCAACTCATGTTCCCCTGCACCCCCACCCCCCAGCACTGTGGTGCACCCTCCACCAGGCCCCAACTCATGTTCCCCTGCACCCCCACACCCCAGCACTGTGGGGCACCCTCCACCAGGCCCCAACTCATGTTCCCCTGCACCCCCACCCCCCAGCACTGTGGTGCACCCTCCACCAGGCCCCAACTCATGTTCCCCTGCACCCCCACCCCCCAGCACTGTGGTGCACCGTCCACCAGGCCCCAACTCATGTCCAACTCATGTCTCCCATCACCCCACCCCCAGCACTGGGGTGCACCCTCCACCAGTCCCCAACTCATGTACCCCTGCACCCCCACCCCCAGCACTGTGGTGCACCCTCCACCAGGCCCAACTCATGTTCCCCTGCACCCCCACCACCCAGCACTGTGGTGCACCCTCCACCAGGCCCCAACTCATGTTCCCCTGCACCCCCACCCACCAGCACTGTGGGGCACCTGCCAGCAGGCCCCCACTCATGTCCAACTCATGTCTCCCATCACCCAACCCCCAGCACTGTGGTGCACCCTCCACCAGTCCCCAACTCATGTTCCCCTGCACCCCCACCCCCCAGCACTGTGATGCACCCTCCACCAGGCCCAATTCATGTTCCCCTGCACCCCCACCACCCAGCACTGTGGTGTACCCTCCACCAGGCCCCAACTCATGTTCCCCTGCACCCCCACCCCCCAGCACTGTGGGGAACCTGCCTGCAGGCCCCCACTCATGTCCAACACATGTCTCCCATCACCCCCACCCCCCAGCACTGTGGTGCACCCTCCACCAGTCCCCAACTCATGTTCCCCTGCACCCCCACCCCCCAGCACTGTGGTGCACCCTCCACTAGGCCACAACTCATGTTCCCCTGCACCCCCACCCCCCAGCACTGTGGGGCACCCTCCACCCGGCCCCAACTCATGTTCCCCTGCACCCCCACCCCCCAGCACTGTGGGGCACCCTAGACCCGGCCCCAACTCATGTTCCCCTGCACCCCCACCCCCCAGCACTGTGGGGCACCCTCCACCCGGCCCCAACTCATGTTCCCCTGCACCCCCACCCCCCAGCACTGTGGTGCAGCCTCCACCAGGCCCCAACTCATGTTCCCCTGCACCCCCACCCCCCAGCACTGTGGTGCACCCTCCACCAGGCCCCAACTCATGTTCCCCTGCACCCCCACACCCCAGCACTGTGGGGCACCCTCCACCAGGCCCCAACTCATGTTCCCCTGCACCCCCACCCCCCAGCACTGTGGTGCACCCTCCACCAGGCCCCAACTCATGTTCCCCTGCACCCCCACACCCCAGCACTGTGGGGCACCCTCCACCAGGCCCCAACTCATGTTCCCCTGCACCCCCACCCCCCAGCACTGTGGTGCACCCTCCACCAGGCCCCAACTCATGTTCCCCTGCACCCCCACCCCCCAGCACTGTGGTGCACCGTCCACCAGGCCCCAACTCATGTCCAACTCATGTCTCCCATCACCCCACCCCCAGCACTGGGGTGCACCCTCCACCAGTCCCCAACTCATGTACCCCTGCACCCCCACCCCCAGCACTGTGGTGCACCCTCCACCAGGCCCAACTCATGTTCCCCTGCACCCCCACCACCCAGCACTGTGGTGCACCCTCCACCAGGCCCCAACTCATGTTCCCCTGCACCCCCACCCACCAGCACTGTGGGGCACCTGTCAGCAGGCCCCCACTCATGTCCAACTCATGTCTCCCATCACCCAACCCCCAGCACTGTGGTGCACCCTCCACCAGACCCCAACTCATGTTCCCCTGCACCCCCACCCCCCAGCACTGTGATGCACCCTCCACCAGGCCCAATTCATGTTCCCCTGCACCCCCACCACCCAGCACTGTGGTGTACCCTCCACCAGGCCCCAACTCATGTTCCCCTGCACCCCCACCCCCCAGCACTGTGGGGAACCTGCCTGCAGGCCCCCACTCATGTCCAACACATGTCTCCCATCACCCCCACCCCCCAGCACTGTGGTGCACCCTCCACCAGTCCCCAACTCATGTTCCCCTGCACCCCCACCCCCCAGCACTGTGGTGCACCCTCCACTAGGCCACAACTCATGTTCCCCTGCACCCCCAACCCCCCCAGCACTGTGGGGCACCCTCCACCCGGCCCCAACTCATGTTCCCCTGCACCCCCACCCCCCAGCACTGTGGGGCACCCTCGACCCGGCCCCAACTCATGTTCCCCTGCACCCCCACCCCCCAGCACTGTGGGGCACCTGCCAGCAGGCCCCCACTCATGTCCAACTTATGTCTCCCATCACCCCCACCCCCCAGCACTGTGGTGCACCCTCCACCAGTCCCCAACTCATGTTCCCCTGCACACCCACCCCCCAGCATTGTGGTGCACCCTCCACCAGGCCCCAACTCCTCATGTTCCCCTGCACCCCCAGCACTGTGGGGCACCCTCCACCATGCCCCAACTCATGTTCCCCTTCACCCCCACCCCCCAGCACTGTGGGGCACCTGCCAGCAAGCCCCCACTCAGGTCCAACTCATGTCTCCCATCACCCCCACCCCGCAGCACTGTGGTGCACCCTCCACCAGTCCCCAACTCATGTTCTCCTGCACCCCCACCCCCCAGCACTGTGGTGCACCCTCCACCAGGCCCCAAGTCATGTTCCCCTGCACCCCCACCCCCCCAGCACTGTGGTGCACCCTCCACCAGGCCCCAACTCATGTTCCCCTGCACCCCCACCCCGCAGCACTGTGGTTCACCCTCCACCAGTCCCCAACTCATGTTCCCCTGCTCCCCCACCCCCCAGCACTGTGGTGCACCCTTCACCAGGCCCAACTCATGTTCCCCTGCACCCCCCCCAAGCACTGTGGTTGAACCCTCCACCAGGCCCCAACTCATGTCTCCCATCACCCCCACCCCCCAGCACTGTGGTGCACCCTCCACCAGTCCCCAACTCATGTTCCCCTGCACCCCCACCCCCCAGCACTGTGGTGCACCCTCCACCAGGCCCCAACTCATGTTCCCCTGCACCCCCACCCCCCATCACTGTGGGGCACCCTCCACCAGGCCCCAACTCATGTTCCCCTGCACCCCCACCCCCCAGCACTGTGGGGCACCTGCCAGCAGGCCCCCACTCATGTCCAACTCATGTCTCCCATCACCCCCACCCCCCAGCACTGTGGTGCACCCTCCACCAGTCCCCAACTCATGTTCCCCTGCACCCCCACCCCCCAGCACTGTGGTGCACCCTCCACCAGGCCCCAACTCATGTTCCCCTGTACCCCCACCCCCCAGCACTGTGGTGCAGCCTCCACCAGGCCCCAACTCATGTTCCCCTGCACCCCCACACCCCAGCACTGTGGGGCACCCTCCACCAGGCCCCAACTCATGTTCCACTGCACCCCCACCCCCCAGCACTGTGGTGCACCCTCCACCAGGCCCCAACTCATGTTCCCCTGCACCCCGACCCCCCAGCACTGTGGTGCACCGTCCACCAGGCCCCAACTCATGTTCCCCTGCACCCCCACCCCCCAGCACTGTGGTGCACCCTCCACCAGGCCCCAACTCATGTTCCCCTGCACCCCCACCCCCCAGCACTGTGGTGCACCCTCCACCAGTCCCCAACTCATGTTCCCCTGCACCCCCACCCCCCAGCACTGTGGTGCACCCTCCACCAGGCCCCAACTCATGTTCCCCTGCACCCCCACCCCCAGCACTGTGGTGCACCCTCCACAAGGCCCCAACTCATGTTCCCCTGCACCTGCCAAACTCATGTTCCCCTGCACCCCCACCCCCAGCACTGTGGGGCACCTGCCAGCAGGCCCCCACTCATGTCCAACTCATGTCTCCCATCACCCCCACCCCCCGGCACTGTGGTGCACCCTCCACCAGTCCCCAACTCATGTTCCCCTGCACCCCCACCCCCCAGCACTGTGGTGCACCCTCCACCAGGCCCCAACTCATGTTCCCCTGCACCCCCACCCCCCAGCACTGTGGTGCAGCCTCCACCAGGCCCCAACTCATGTTCCCCTGCACCCCCACCCCCCAGCACTGTGGTGCACCCTCCACCAGGCCCCAACTCATGTTCCCCTACACCCCCACACCCCAGCACTGTGGGGCACCCTCCAACAGGCCCCAACTCATGTTCCCCTGCACCCCCACCCCCCAGCACTGTGGTGCACCCTCCACCAGGCCCCAACTCATGTTCCCCTTCACCCCCACCCCCCAGCACTGTGGTGCACCGTCCACCAGGCCCCAACTCATGTTCCCCTGCACCCCCACCCCCCAGCACTGTGGTGCACCCTCCACCAGGCCCCAACTCATGTTCCCCTGCACCCCCACCCCCCAGCACTGTGATGCACCCTCCACCAGTCCCCAACTCATGTTCCCCTGCACCCCCACCCCCAGCACTGTGGTGCACCCTCCACCAGGCCCCAACTCATGTTCCCCTGCACCCCCACCCCCCAGCACTGTGGTGCACCCTCCACCAGGCCCCAACTCATGTTCCCCTGCACCCCCACCCCCCAGCACTGTGGGGCACCTGCCAGCAGGCCCCCACTCATGTCCAACTCATGTCTCCCATCACCCCACCCCCAGCACTGGGGTGCACCCTCCACCAGTCCCCAACTCATGTTCCCCTGCACCCCCACCCCCCAGCACTGTGGTGCACCCTCCACCAGGCCCAACTCATGTTCCCCTGCACCCCCACCACCCAGCACGGTGGTGCACCCTCCACCAGGCCCCAACTCATGTTCCCCTGCATCCCCACCACCCAGCACTGTGGTGCACCCTCCACCAGGCCCCAACTCATGTTCCCCTGCACCCCCACCCCCAGCACTGTGGTGCACCCTCCACCAGGCCCCAACTCATGTTCCCCTGCACCTCCACCACCCAGCACTGTGGTGCACCCTCCACCAGGCCCCAACTCATGTTCCCCTGCACCCCCACCCCCCAGCACTGTGGGGCACCTGCCAGCAGGCCCCCACTCATGTCCAACTCATGTCTCCCATCACCCCACCCCCAGCACTGGGGTGCACCCTCCACCAGTCCCCAACTCGTGTTCCCCTGCACCCCCACCCCCCAGCACTGTGGTGCACCCTCCACCAGGCCCAACTCATGTTCCCCTGCACCCCCACCACCCAGCACGGTGGTGCACCCTCCACCAGGCCCCAACTCATGTTCCCCTGCATCCCCACCACCCAGCACTGTGGTGCACCCTCCACCAGGCCCCAACTCATGTTCCCCCTCACCCCACCCCCCAGCACTGTGGTGCACCCTCCACCAGGCCCAACTCATGTTCCCCTGCACCCCCACCACCCAGCACTGTGGTGCACCCTCCACCAGGCCCCAACTCATGTTCCCCTGCACCCCACCCCCCAGCACTGTGGGGCACCTGCCAGCAGGCCCCCACTCATGTCCAACACATGTCTCCCATCACCCCCACCCCCCAGCACTGTGGTGCACCCTCCACCAGTCCCCAACTCATGTTCCCCTGCACCCCCACCCCCCAGCACTGTGGTGCACCCTCCACTAGGCCACAACTCATGTTCCCCTGCACCCCCACCCCCAGCACTGTGGTGCACCCTCCACCAGGCCCCAACTCATGTTCCCCTGCACCCCCACCCCCCAGCACTGTGGGGCACCTGCCAGCAGGCCCCCACTCATGTCCAACTCATGTCTCCCATCACCCCCACCCCCCAGCACTGTGGTGCACCCTCCACCAGTCCCCAACTCATGTTCCCCTGCACCCCCACCCCCAGCACTGTGGTGCACCCTCCACCAGGCCCCAACTCATGTTCCCCTGCACCCCCACCCCCCAGCACTGTGGTGCACCCTCCACCAGTCCCCAACTCATGTTCCCCTGCACCCCCACCCCCAGCACTGTGGTGCAACCTCCACCAGGCCCCAACTCATGTTCCCCTGCACCCCCACCCCCCAGCACTGTGGTGCACCCTCCACCAGGCCCCAACTCATGTTCCCCTGCACCCCCACCCCCCAGCACTGTGGGGCACCTGCCAGCAGGCCCCCACTCATGTCCAACTCATGTCTCCCATCACCCCACCCCCAGCTCTGGGGTGCACCCTCCACCAGTCCCCAACTCATGTTCCCCTGCACCCCCACCCCCCAGCACTGTGGTGCACCCTCCACCAGGCCCAACTCATGTTCCCCTGCACCCCCACCACCCAGCACTGTGGTGCACCCTCCACCAGGCCCCAACTCATGTTCCCCTGCATCCCCACCCACCAGCACTGTGGGGCACCTGCCAGCAGGCCCCCACTCATTTCCAACTCATGTCTCCCATCACCCCACCCCCAGCACTGTGGTGCACCCTCCACCAGTCCCCAACTCATGTTCCCCTGCACCCCCACCCCCCAGCACTGTGGTGCACCCTCCACCAGGCCCAACTCATGTTCCCCTGCACTCCCACCACCCAGCACTGTGGTGCACCCTCCACCAGGCCCCAACTCATGTTCCCCTGCACCCCCACCCACCAGCACTGTGGGGCACCTGCCAGCAGGCCCCCACTCATGTCCAACACATGTCTCCCATCACCTCCACCCCCTGGCACTGTGGTGCACCCTCCACCAGTCCCCAACTCATGTTCCCCTGCACCCCCACCCCCCAGCACTGTGGTGCACCCTCCACTAGGCCACAACTCATGTTCCCCTGCACCCCCACCCCCCAGCACTGTGGGGCACCCTCCATCAGGCCCCAACTCATGTTCCCCTGCACCCCCACCCCCCAGCACTGTGGGGCACCTGCCAGCAGGCCCCCACTCATGTCCAACTCATGTCTCCCATCACCCCCACCCCCCAGCACTGTGGTGCACCCTCCACCAGTCCCCAACTCATGTTCCCCTGCACCCCCAACCCCCAGCACTGTGGTTCACCCTCCACCAGGCCCCAACTCCTCATGTTCCCCTGCACCCCCAGCACTGTGGGGCACCCTCCACCAGGCCCCAACTCATGTTCCCCTGCACCCCCACCCCCCAGCACTGTGGGGCACCTGCCAGCAAGCCCCCACTCATGTCCAACTCATGTGTCCCATGACCCCCACCCCCAGCACTGTGGTGCACCATCCACCAGTCCCCAACTCATGTTCCCCTGCACCCCCACCCCCAGCACTGTGGTGCACCCTCCACCAGGCCCCAAGTCATGTTCCCCTGCACCCCCACCCCCCAGCACTGTGGTGCACCCTCCACCAGGCCCCAACTCATGTTCCCCTGCACCCCCACCCCCCAGCACTGTGGTTCACCCTCCACCAGCCCCCAACTCATGTTCCCCTGCTCCCCCACCCCCCAGCACTGTGGTGCACCCTTCACCAGGCCCAACTCATGTTCCCCTGCACCCCCCCAAGCACTGTGGTTGAACCCTCCACCAGGCCCCAACTCATGTCTCCCATCACCCCCACCCCCCAGCACTGTGGTGCACCCTCCACCAGGCCCCAACTCATGTTCCCCTGCACCCCCACCCCCCAGCACTGTGGTGCACCCTCCACCAGTCCCCAACTCATGTTCCCCTGCACCCCCACCCCCCAGCACTGTGGTGCACCCTCCACCAGGCCCCAACTCATGTTCCCCTGCACCCCCACCCCCAGCACTGTGGTGCACCCTCCATAAGGCCCCAACTCATGTTCCCCTGCACCCCCACCCCCCAGCACTGTGGGGCACCTGCCAAACTCATGTTCCCCTGCACCCCCACCCCCAGCACTGTGGGGCACCTGCCAGCAGGCCCCCACTCATGTCCAACTCATGTCTCCCATCACCCCCACCCCCCGGCACTGTGGTGCACCCTCCACCAGTCCCCAACTCATGTTCCCCTGCACCCCCACCCCCCAGCACTGTGGTGCACCCTCCACCAGGCCCCAACTCATGTTCCCCTGCACCCCCACCCCCCAGCACTGTGGTGCAGCCTCCACCAGGCCCCAATTCATGTTCCCCTGCACCCCCACCCCCCAGCACTGTGGTGCACCCTCCACCAGGCCCCAACTCATGTTCCCCTACACCCCCACACCCCAGCACTGTGGGGCACCCTCCACCAGGCCCCAACTCATGTTCCCCTGCACCCCCACCCCCAGCACTGTGGTGCACCCTCCACCAGGCCCCAACTCATGTTCCCCTGCACCCCCACCCCCCAGCACTGTGGTGCAACGTCCACCAGGCCCCAACTCATGTTCCCCTGCACCCCCACCCCCCAGCACTGTGGTGCACCCTCCACCAGGCCCCAACTCATGCTCCCCTGCACCCCCACCCCCCAGCACTGTGGTGCACCCTCCACCAGTCCCCAACTCATGTTCCCCTGCACCCCCACCCCCAGCACTGTGGTGAACCCTCCACCAGGCCCCAACTCATGTTCCCCTGCACCCCCACCCCCCAGCACTGTGGTGCACCCTCCACCAGGCCCCAACTCATGTTCCCCTGCACCCCCACCCCCCAGCACTGTGGGTGGGGCACCTGCCAGCAGGCCCCCACTCATGTCCAACTCATGTCTCCCATCACCCCACCCCCAGTACTGGGGTGCACCCTCCACCAGTCCCCAACTCATGTTCCCCTGCACCCCCACCCCCCCAGCACTGTGGTGCACCCTCCACCAGGCCCAACTCATGTTCCCCTGCACCCCCACCACCCAGCACGGTGGTGCACCCTCCACCAGGCCCCAACTCATGTTCCCCTGCATCCCCACCACCCAGCACTGTGGTGCAACCTCCACCAGGCCCCCAACTCATGTTCCCCTGCACCCCCACCCCCCAGCACTGTGGTGCACCCTCCACCAGGCCCAACTCATGTTCCCCTGCACCCCCACCACCCAGCACTGTGGTGCACCCTCCACCAGGCCCCAACTCATGTTCCCCTGCACCCCCACCCCCCAGCACTGTGGGGCACAGCCAGCAGGCCCCCACTCATGTCCAACACATGTCTCCCATCACCCCCACACCCCAGCACTGTGGTGCACCCTCCACCAGTCCCCAACTCATGTTCCCCTGCACCCCCACCCCCCAGCACTGTGGTGCACCCTCCACTAGGCCACAACTCATGTTCCCCTGCACCCCCACCCCCCAGCACTGTGGGGCACCCTCCACCAGGCCCCAACTCATGTTCCCCTGCACCCCCACCCCCCAGCACTGTGGGGCACCTGCCAGCAGGCCCCCACTCATGTCCAACTCATGTCTCCCATCACCCACCCCCCAGCACTGTGGTGCACCCTCCACCAGTCCCCAACTCATGTTCCCCTGCACCCCCACCCCCCAGCACTGTGGTGCACCCTCCACCAGGCCCCAACTCATGTTCCCCTGCACCCCCACCCCCCAGCACTGTGGTGCACCCTCCACCAGTCCCCAACTCATGTTCCCCTGCACCCCCACCCCCAGCACTGTGGTGCACCCTCCACCAGGCCCCAACTCATGTTCCCCTGCACCCCCCACCCCCCAGCACTGTGGTGCACCCTCCACCAGGCCCCAACTCATGTTCCCCTGCACCCCCACCCCCCAGCACTGTGGGGCACCTGCCAGCAGGCCCCCACTCATGTCCAACTCATGTCTCCCATCACCCCACCCCCAGCACTGGGGTGCACCCTCCACCAGTCCCCAACTCATGTTCCCCTGCACCCCCACCACCCAGCACTGTGGTGCACCCTCCACCGGGCCCAACTCATGTTCCCCTGCACCCCCACCACCCAGCACTGTGGTGCACCCTCCACCAGGCCCCAACTCATGTTCCCCTGGACCCCCACCCCCCAGCACTGTGGTGCACCCTCCACCAGGCCCCAAGTCATGTTCCCCTGCACCTCCACCCCCAGCACTGTGGTGCACCCTCCACCAGGCCCCAACTCATGTTCCCCTGCACCCCCACCCCCCAGCACTGTGGTTCACCCTCCACCAGTCTGCAACTCATGTTCCCCTGCTCCCCCACCCCCCAGCACTGTGGTGCACCCTTCACCAGGCCCAACTCATGTTCCCCTGCACCCCCCCCAAGCACTGTGGTTGAACCCTCCACCAGGCCCCAACTCATGTCTCCCATCACCCCCACCCCCCAGCACTGTGGTGCACCCTCCACCAGTCCCCAACTCATGTTCCCCTGCACCCCCACCCCCCAGCACTGTGGTGCACCCTCCACCAGGCCCCAACTCATGTTCCCCTGCACCCCCACCCCCCAGCACTGTGGTGCACCCTCCACCAGGCCCCAACTCATGTTCCCCTGCACCCCGACCCCCCAGCACTGTGGTGCACCGTCCACCAGGCCCCAACTCATGTTCCCCTGCACCCCCACCCCCCAGCACTGTGGTGCACCCTCCACCAGGCCCCAACTCATGTTCCCCTGCACCCCCACCCCCCAGCACTGTGGTGCACCCTCCACCAGTCCCAACTCATGTTCCCCTGCACCCCCAACCCCCAGCACTGTGGTGCACCCTCCACCAGGCCCCAACTCATGTTCCCCTGCGCCCCCACCCCCCAGCACTGTGGTGCACCCTCCACCAGGCCCCAACTCATGTTCCCCTGCACCCCCACCCCCACCATTGTGGGGCACCTGTTAGCACGCCCCCACTCATGTCCAACTCATGTCTCCCATCACCCCCACCCCCCAGCACTGTGGTGCACCCTCCACCAGTCCCCAACTCATGTTCCCCTGCACCCCCACCCCCAGCACTGTGGTGCACCCTCCACCAGGCCCCAACTCATGTTCCCCTGCACCCCCACCCCCCAGCACTGTGGTGCACCCTCCACCAGGCCCCAACTCATGTTCCCCTGCACCCCCACCCCCCCAGAACTGTGGGGCACCTGCCAGCAGGCCCCCACTCATGTCCAACTCATGTCTCCCATCACCCCCACCCCCAGCACTGTGGTGCACCCTCCACCAGTCCCCAACTCATGTTCCCCTGCACCCCCACCCCCAGCACTGTGGTGCACCCTCCACCAGACCCCAACTCATGTTCCCCTGCACCCCCACCACCCAGCACTGTGGTGCACCCTCCACCAGGCCCCAACTCATTTTCCCCTGCACCCCCATCCCCCAGCACTGTGGGGCACCTGCCAGCAGGCACCCACTCATGTCCAACTCATGTCTCCCATCACCCCCACCCCCCAGCACTGTGGTGCACCCTCCACCAGTCCCCAACTCATGTTCCCCTGCACCCCCACCCCCCAGCACTGTGGTGTACCCTCCACCAGGCCCCAACTCATGTTCCCCTGCACCCCCACCCCCCAGCACTGTGGTGCACCTCCACCAGGCCCCAACTCATGTTCCCCTGCACCCCCACCCCCCAGCACTGTGGGGCACCTGCCAGCAGGCCCCCACTCATGTCCAACTCATGTCTCCCATCGCCCCCACCCCCCAGCACTGTGGTGCACCCTCCACCAGTCCCCAACTCATGTTCCCCTGCTCCCCCACCCCCCAGCACTGTGGTGCACCCTCCGTCAGGCCCCAACGTATGTTCCCCTGCACCCCCACCCCCCAGCACTGTGGGGCACCCTCCACCAGGCCCCAACTCATGTTCCCCTGCACCCCCACCCCCCAGCACTGTGGGGCACCTGCCAGCAGGCCCCCACTCATGTCCAACTCATGTCTCCCATCACCCCCACCCCCCAGCACTGTGGTGCACCCTCCACCAGTCCCAACTCATGTTCCACTGCACCCCCACCCCCCAGCACTGTGGTGCACCCTCCACCAGGCCCCAACTCATGTTCCCCTGCACCCCCACCCCCCATCACTGTGGGGCACCCTCCACCAGGCCCAAACTCATGTTCCCCTGCACCCCCACCCCCCAGAACTGTGGGGCACCTGCCAGCAGGCCCCCACTCATGTCCAACTCATGTCTCCCATCACCCCCACCCCCCAGCACTGTGGTGCACCCTCCACCAGTCCCCAACTCATGTTCCTCTGCTCCCCCACCCCCCAGCACTGTGGTGCACCCTCCACCAGGGCCCAAGTCATGTTCCGCTGCACCCCCACCCCCCAGCACTGTGGTGCACCCTCCACCAGGCCCCAACTCATGTTCCCCTGCACCCCCACCCCCCAGCACTGTGTTTACTCTCCACCAGTCCCCAACTCATGTTCCCCTGCACCCCCACCCCCCAGCACTGTGGTGCACCCTCCACCAGGCCCCAACTCATGTTCCCCTGCACCCCCACCCCCAGCACTGTGATGCACCCTCCTCGAGGCCCCAACTCATGTTCCCCTGCACCCCCACCCCACAGCACTGTGGGGCACCTGCCTGCAGGCCCCCACTCATGTCCAACTCATGTCTCCCATCACTCCCACCCCCCAGCACTGTGGTGCACCCTCCAGCAGTCCCCAACTCATGTTCCCCTGCACCCCCACCCCCCAGCACTGTGGTGCACCCCCCACCAGGCCCCAACTCATGTTCCCCTGCACCCCCAACCCCAGCACTGTGGTGCACCCTCCACCAGGCCCCAACTCATGTTCCCCTGCACCCCCACCCCCCAGCACTGTGGGGCACCTGCCAGCAGACCCCCACTCATGTCCAACTCATGTCTCCCATCACCCCCACCCCCCAGCACTGTGGTGCACCCTCCACCAGTCCCCAACTCATGTTCCCCTGCACCCCCACCCCCCAGCACTGTGGTGCACCCTCCACCAGGCCCCAACTCATGTTCCCCTGCACCCCCACCCCCCAGCACTGAGGTGCACCCTCCACCAGGCCCCAACTCATGTTCCCCTGCACCCCCACCCCCCAGCACTGTGGTGCACCCGCCGCCAGGCCCCAACTCATGTTCCCCTGCACCCCCACACCCTAGCACTGTGGTGCACCCTCCACCAGTCCCCAACTCATGTTCCCCTGCACCCCCACCCCCCAGCACTGTGGTGCACCCTCCACCAGGCCCCAACTCATGTTCCCCTGCACCCCACCCCCAGAAATGTGGTGCACCCTCCACCAGGCCCCAACTCATGTTCCCCTGCACCCCCATCCCCCAGCACTGTGGGGCACCTGCCAGCAGGCCCCCACTCATGTCCAACTCATGTCTCCCATCACCCCCACCCCCCAGCACAGTGGTGCACCCTCCACCAGTCCCCAACTCATGTTCCCCTGCACCCCCACCCCCCAGCACTGTGGTCCACCCTCCACCAGGCCCCAACTCATGTTCCCCTGCACCCCCACCCCCCAGCACTGTGGTGCACCCTCCACCAGGCCACAACTCATGTTCCCCTGCACCCCCAACCCCCAGCACTGTGGGGCACCTGCCAGCAGGCCCCCACTCATGTCCAACTCATGTCTCCCATCACCCCCACCCGCCAGCACTGTGGTGCACCCCCCACCAGTCCCCAACTCATGTTCCCCTGCACCCCCACCCCCCAGCACTGTGGTGCACCCTCCACCAGACCCCAACTCATGTTCCACTGCACCCCCACCCCACAGCACTGTGGGGCACCTGCCTGCAGGCCCCCACTCATGTCCAACTCATGTCTCCCATCACCCCACCCCCCAGCACTGTGGTGCACCCTCCACCAGTCCCCAACTCATGTTCCCCTGCACCCCCCAGCACTGTGGTGCACCCTCCACCAGGCCCCAACTCATGTTCCCCTGCACCCCCACCCCCCAGCACTGTGGTGCACCCTCCACCAGGCCCCAACTCATGTTCCCCTGCACCCCCACCACCCAGCACTGTGGGGCACCTGCCAGCAGGCCCCCACTCATGTCCAACTCATGTCTCCCATCACCCCCACCCCCCAGCACTGTGGTGCACCCTCCACCAGGCCCCAACTCATGTTCCCCTGCACCCCCACCCCCAGCACTGTGGTGCACCCTCACCAGTCCCCAACTCATGTTCTCCTGCACCCCCACCCCCAGCACTGTGGTGCACCCTCCACCAGGCCCCAACTCATGTTCCCCTGCACCCACACCCCCAGCACTGTGGTGCACCCTCCACCAGGCCCCAACTCATGTTCCCCTGCACCCCCACCCCCAGCACTGTGGGGCACCTGCCAGCAGGCCCCCACTCATGTCCAACTCATGTCTCCCATCACCCCCACCCCCCAGCACTGTGGTGCACCCTCCACCAGGCCCCAACTCATGTTCCCCTGCACCCCCACCCCCCAGCACTGTGGTGCACCCTCACCAGTCCCCAACTCATGTTCCCCTGCACCCCCACCCCCAGCACTGTGGTGCACCCTCCACCAGGCCCCAACTCATGTTCCCCTGCACCCACACCCCCAGCACTGTGGTGCACCCTCCACCAGGCCCCAACTCATGTTCCCCTGCACCCCCACCCCCCAGCACTGTGGGGCACCCTAGACCCGGCCCCAACTCATGTTCCCCTGCACCCCCACCCCCCAGCACTGTGGGGCACCCTCCACCCCGGCCCCAACTCATGTTCCCCTGCACCCCCACCCCCAGCACTGTGGTGCAGCCTCCACCAGGCCCCAACTCATGTTCCCCTGCACCCCCCACCCCCAGCACTGTGGTGCACCCTCCACCAGGCCCCAACTCATGTTCCCCTGCACCCCCACACCCCAGCACTGTGGGGCACCCTCCACCAGGCCCCAACTCATGTTCCCCTGCACCCCCACCCCCCAGCACTGTGGTGCACCCTCCACCAGGCCCCAACTCATGTTCCCCTGCACCCCCACACCCCAGCACTGTGGGGCACCCTCCACCAGGCCCCAACTCATGTTCCCCTGCACCCCCACCCCCCAGCACTGTGGTGCACCCTCCACCAGGCCCCAACTCATGTTCCCCTGCACCCCCACCCCCCAGCACTGTGGTGCACCGTCCACCAGGCCCCAACTCATGTCCAACTCATGTCTCCCATCACCCCACCCCCCAGCACTGGGGTGCACCCTCCACCAGTCCCCAACTCATGTACCCCTGCACCCCCACCCCCAGCACTGTGGTGCACCCTCCACCAGGCCCAACTCATGTTCCCTGCACCCCCACCACCCAGCACTGTGGTGCACCCTCCACCAGGCCCCAACTCATGTTCCCCTGCACCCCCACCCACCAGCACTGTGGGGCACCTGCCAGCAGGCCCCCACTCATGTCCAACTCATGTCTCCCATCACCCAACCCCCAGCACTGTGGTGCACCCTCCACCAGTCCCCAACTCATGTTCCCCTGCACCCCCACCCCCCAGCACTGTGATGCACCCTCCACCAGGCCCAATTCATGTTCCCCTGCACCCCCACCACCCAGCACTGTGGTGTACCCTCCACCAGGCCCCAACTCATGTTCCCCTGCACCCCCACCCCCCAGCACTGTGGGGAACCTGCCTGCAGGCCCCCACTCATGTCCAACACATGTCTCCCATCACCCCCACCCCCCAGCACTGTGGTGCACCCTCCACCAGTCCCCAACTCATGTTCCCCTGCACCCCCACCCCCCAGCACTGTGGTGCACCCTCCACTAGGCCACAACTCATGTTCCCCTGCACCCCCAACCCCCCCAGCACTGTGGGGCACCCTCCACCCGGCCCCAACTCATGTTCCCCTGCACCCCCACCCCCCAGCACTGTGGGGCACCCTCGACCCGGCCCCAACTCATGTTCCCCTGCACCCCCACCCCCCAGCACTGTGGGGCACCTGCCAGCAGGCCCCCACTCATGTCCAACTTATGTCTCCCATCACCCCCACCCCCCAGCACTGTGGTGCACCCTCCACCAGTCCCCAACTCATGTTCCCCTGCACACCCACCCCCCAGCATTGTGGTGCACCCTCCACCAGGCCCCAACTCCTCATGTTCCCCTGCACCCCCAGCACTGTGGGGCACCCTCCACCATGCCCCAACTCATGTTCCCCTTCACCCCCACCCCCCAGCACTGTGGGGCACCTGCCAGCAAGCCCCCACTCAGGTCCAACTCATGTCTCCCATCACCCCCACCCCGCAGCACTGTGGTGCACCCTCCACCAGTCCCCAACTCATGTTCTCCTGCACCCCCACCCCCCAGCACTGTGGTGCACCCTCCACCAGGCCCCAAGTCATGTTCCCCCTGCACCCCCACCCCCCCAGCACTGTGGTGCACCCTCCACCAGGCCCCAACTCATGTTCCCCTGCACCCCCACCCCGCAGCACTGTGGTTCACCCTCCACCAGTCCCCAACTCATGTTCCCCTGCTCCCCCACCCCCCAGCACTGTGGTGCACCCTTCACCAGGCCCAACTCATGTTCCCCTGCACCCCCCCCAAGCACTGTGGTTGAACCCTCCACCAGGCCCCAACTCATGTCTCCCATCACCCCCACCCCCCAGCACTGTGGTGCACCCTCCACCAGTCCCCAACTCATGTTCCCCTGCACCCCCACCCCCCAGCACTGTGGTGCACCCTCCACCAGGCCCCAACTCATGTTCCCCTGCACCCCCACCCCCCATCACTGTGGGGCACCCTCCACCAGGCCCCAACTCATGTTCCCCTGCACCCCCACCCCCCAGCACTGTGGGGCACCTGCCAGCAGGCCCCCACTCATGTCCAACTCATGTCTCCCATCACCCCCACCCCCCAGCACTGTGGTGCACCCTCCACCAGTCCCCAACTCATGTTCCCCTGCACCCCCACCCCCCAGCACTGTGGTGCACCCTCCACCAGGCCCCAACTCATGTTCCCCTGTACCCCCACCCCCCAGCACTGTGGTGCAGCCTCCACCAGGCCCCAACTCATGTTCCCCTGCACCCCCACACCCCAGCACTGTTGGGGCACCCTCCACCAGGCCCCAACTCATGTTCCACTGCACCCCCACCCCCCAGCACTGTGGTGCACCCTCCACCAGGCCCCAACTCATGTTCCCCTGCACCCCGACCCCCCAGCACTGTGGTGCACCGTCCACCAGGCCCCAACTCATGTTCCCCTGCACCCCCACCCCCCAGCACTGTGGTGCACCCTCCACCAGGCCCCAACTCATGTTCCCCTGCACCCCCACCCCCCAGCACTGTGGTGCACCCTCCACCAGTCCCCAACTCATGTTCCCCTGCACCCCCACCCCCCAGCACTGTGGTGCACCCTCCACCAGGCCCCAACTCATGTTCCCCTGCACCCCCCACCCCGCAGCTGTGGTGCACCCTCCACAAGGCCCCAACTCATGTTCCCCTGCACCTGCCAAACTCATGTTCCCCTGCACCCCCACCCCCAGCACTGTGGGGCACCTGCCAGCAGGCCCCCACTCATGTCCAACTCATGTCTCCCATCACCCCCACCCCCCGGCACTGTGGTGCACCCTCCACCAGTCCCCAACTCATGTTCCCCTGCACCCCCACCCCCCAGCACTGTGGTGCACCCTCCACCAGGCCCCAACTCATGTTCCCCTGCACCCCCACCCCCCAGCACTGTGGTGCAGCCTCCACCAGGCCCCAACTCATGTTCCCCTGCACCCCCACCCCCCAGCACTGTGGTGCACCCTCCACCAGGCCCCAACTCATGTTCCCCTACACCCCCACACCCCAGCACTGTGGGGCACCCTCCAACAGGCCCCAACTCATGTTCCCCTGCACCCCCACCCCCCAGCACTGTGGTGCACCCTCCACCAGGCCCCAACTCATGTTCCCCTTCACCCCCACCCCCCCAGCACTGTGGTGCACCGTCCACCAGGCCCCAACTCATGTTCCCCTGCACCCCCACCCCCCAGCACTGTGGTGCACCCTCCACCAGGCCCCAACTCATGTTCCCCTGCACCCCCACCCCCAGCACTGTGATGCACCCTCCACCAGTCCCCAACTCATGTTCCCCTGCACCCCCACCCCCAGCACTGTGGTGCACCCTCCACCAGGCCCCAACTCATGTTCCCCTGCACCCCCACCCCCCAGCACTGTGGTGCACCCCTCCACCAGGCCCCAACTCATGTTCCCCTGCACCCCCACCCCCCAGCACTGTGGGGCACCTGCCAGCAGGCCCCCACTCATGTCCAACTTCATGTCTCCCATCACCCCACCCCCAGCACTGGGGTGCACCCTCCACCAGTCCCCAACTCATGTTCCCCTGCACCCCCACCCCCCAGCACTGTGGTGCACCCTCCACCAGGCCCAACTCATGTTCCCCTGCACCCCCACCACCCAGCACGGTGGTGCACCCTCCACCAGGCCCCAACTCATGTTCCCCTGCATCCCCACCACCCAGCACTGTGGTGCACCCTCCACCAGGCCCCAACTCATGTTCCCCTGCACCCCCACCCCCCAGCACTGTGGTGCACCCTCCACCAGGCCCCAACTCATGTTCCCCTGCACCTCCACCACCCAGCACTGTGGTGCACCCTCCACCAGGCCCCAACTCATGTTCCCCTGCACCCCCACCCCCCAGCACTGTGGGGCACCTGCCAGCAGGCCCCCACTCATGTCCAACTCATGTCTCCCATCACCCCACCCCCAACACTGGGGTGCACCCTCCACCAGTCCCCAACTCGTGTTCCCCTGCACCCCCACCCCCCAGCACTGTGGTGCACCCTCCACCAGGCCCAACTCATGTTCCCCTGCACCCCCACCACCCAGCACGGTGGTGCACCCTCCACCAGGCCCCAACTCATGTTCCCCTGCATCCCCACCACCCAGCACTGTGGTGCACCCTCCACCAGGCCCCCA